>NW_020174149.1:7392913-7442367 GCF_003031525.2 Neophocaena asiaeorientalis asiaeorientalis
GAGCCCGGAGCCTAGAGGCGGCGGCGGCGGCGGCGGGGACGTCGGCCAGAGACGAATCCTGTCCTGTCCTCGGCACGACCAGCGGCAGGTAGCGGCTCCGCGCGCGTGCCCGGGTCGGTGCCGGAGGGAGGAGGGACGAGCCGCAGCTGCGGGCGCTCGGGCCGTCCCGGAGCTGAGTGAAACGCCGGCGGGTGCAGGAGTGCTGCGTGCGCGCATGCGGGTGTCCGGGCGCCCCCAGCCCGGGGCGATGCGCTGCGCTGCCCAGGAGCCTGCCGCCCGCTGCCCGGCGTCTCCAGGGCCCGGCCGTAACGGGACTGCGGAGGGAACGAGGTCACCGCGGGGTTGTCTGGTGACTTCCACCGACCCGACTATCCGGAGAGCGGCCCCTGGCGACAAGGCCGCCCGGGCCTGGTCTTCGCCAAGCTCTCCGTTCCTCCCTTCCCCGCTTCACCCCCAGAACAAAAGGCTGGGGTCTCGCTGGGGAGGGGGCTGTCGCGGGATGAGCGGGAGCGAAGTAAAGAGCAGCTAGGAAATTGCAGAACGGAAGGTGGCTTGGGGTATACAGAAGCCCTCGATGAGGAAGCCAATCTCGGAGATGTAAAGTGACTTACACAGGGTCACACAGCTCGTGGCGACTGAACTGGGGCCAGAGCGCAGGTCTCGGGACTCCCTTCCCAGTGCTCATCTCCAGGCCCCAGAGGTCAGTAGTCTGTGCTCCAGCGATTTAATTCTGGCCATGCATGGGTTTTAAAGTCTCCTTTGGAGAAATAAGGGAGAAGGTGGCAGAGCCTATTCCCCGTCTCCCTCAGTACGCAGCGGAGGCGGAGGTGGAGCGGGGATGCGGGGGGAGAGGGCGCTCCGAATCTCCGGGTGGGGCTTGGAGGACAAGGAGCCTAGCCCTGTCCCCGTGGGCAGGCGGGCACTGGCTCGCAGGAACAGCGCCTTCTGAGCGTGGCTTGCTAGCCGCGTGGGTGTGCCTGCGACGGGAGCGGGGGCGGCGTGGGGACCCAGTGCGCGCTGCTCCCTAGAAAGAAGTTCTCTCCCGGGAAAGGCCGGGAGAGCTGTTCTGGCGCGCTGGGACGAGCCGACAACATCCCTGACGCTCGCGCTGTTTTGTGACGGGCTCTGTTTGGAAGGAAAGTTACTCTGCAGCAGGAAGGTTGGCTATCACTTCGCTTCTCCGAGCCTGGGGGTGTCCTTGGCTGCAAAATGAGGGCTTTGTTCTGCATAACCTGTGTGATTCAGAAAGTTCGTGCCTCTCTCCTCCTTTACAGAATCTTTATCTCTTTAGAGGGAAGAGAAGTACATTTCTTCTGGTCAGCAATAGTAGTTATCGCAGGGACTCCAGCCTCCCCTGAAAAACAAAATTTTTTTTTAAATTTTAGGCAAAGCTATTAATGGGGACGAAGCTTAGAAGAGGGATTGGGTTGCCTTTGGGCCTGGTAATGACTTGGACAGAAAAGGAGGCTTTACAGGTGCCAGAAATGCTCCCTACCTCGACCTAAGTAGTGGTAACACAGGTGTACACATATAGATGTTTGTGAGGTTATTCCCTTGAGATTTGTGCACTTACGCTTTCCCTCAATAAAAAAGTAAATAAAAATGTAATGCTAAAAATCCACTCATTATAGTAGCACACAGATTACTGCAGTTTTCCAGCCAATGAATTTTAGAGATACATTTAAAAACCACAGAAGCCAAATCAGAAAAATAAGTAAATAAATAAGAACAGGGAGCAAAGAAAGTTTAGCAATAACGGGAAATGAAATACACACTGCAGAGGGCCTTACCGAATGCCTTTACACGAATCACCTCACATGATTCACATTTCCTTAAGGGCAGTATTGTTATTGTGCCTTTTTTTTACAGATAAGAAAATAGAAGGTCACAGAGGTTAAATGCCTTACTCAGGGGAGCAGGGTTAAGAACCTGGGTACACAGATTTCAAATCTATACGTGCAACCATAAACAAGCAATTTTCAGCCACCTGAATCAGGGCAGAGCCATCAGGGTGACAGAGACTTGAAGACTGGCTTCCTGCCGTGCCCCCTTTTAGTTCCTTTCCAGGAGCCTCTGTTGTTTTCATATAGTTGTGAGTGTGAGATTGTGTCACAGACTGAAGGTAGCCAGCAATGGAAGGGATGGAGGAAGTGTGTGTGTGTGTGTGTGTGTGTGTGTGTGTTTAAGAACATACAGTTTTAGGAACAGGAGAAAGCCAGCTGGCCCAGCCTGGAAACACTGTTTTTAGGAGATTTATTGTTCAGAAATCATACAGTACAGGTTGTGATTTTGCAGCCACTTAAATACATACACAAAATAAATAATATAACCTAGAAAAAGATCTGAGAAACCAAAATGTAATTTACTCTAGAGAACATGTAGGATTTTCACTAGGGAAAAACAGTCAACTTTCCTACATTCTAGAATTTATAAATATATTTTTATCAATGCTTATGTTTAAAAAAAACCTACAAAAATAACTCAGCAGAAGGACAGAAATTTGTTTTCCAGCAAACGTGTTGTAAATATACTTACATTTGGTGCAGAAACATTTGAAACTTTAGGGTACAGGAATATTTTATCTAGAGAGAAATCTTGAGAAATGTGTCCTAAAGTGTGTTCTTCTAGTGATTTTATCCTTCTGCCTAAAATTCAGAAGCCGGAGGAGTAGAATCGTGTTTGTTTTGCCAGCTAATATCACATTGCAGAGTTGAATGTTTGTCTTGTTCTTGGAATTAGAAAGTTTGGGTTTGAAGAAGCGGGATTAAGTGGGGCAGGTAAAGAGGTGGCTGGATGGATCTGCTCAGCTGAGTGCCATCAAGCGTGATTATGCATCACGAAGTTATCTTTAGGCGAGTTTTGCCATGTCACAGTTAGTGTTCCTGCCATCTGGCTGCTGGAATATTTAGAAAGGAATCATAATGTTTGACTGACTCTGCTGAGAGCATGACAAAACAGACTTCGAGAGGGAACTATTAAATATGAGTTAGGGTTGGTGAGAAAATGATTAATTACTTCTTATTTAGCCACCGCACACAACCGAAGGGAGGGACGGTTCCCAGCTGATGCGGAGCAGGTGCAACACATAAGTTTTCTCACTGACTTCAGCCAACAGTGCACTTGAAACTTCCCCTTTGCCCTTCTAGTTGGGTATTTCCTTAGGCCTGCCCAAGCAGGAACCCGACCCGTTTTGCAGCAGGGGAATCGTGTGGTGAACTGCCGTGCTGAAGTGCCAAAGAGATAGAGTGAAGCGGAGCAAATGTGGCCAAAATGCCAGGTGGGCATTATGTGGGCCAGGCTCTGTGAAAGATTTTCAAGTGCATCTTGAAGGAATATTCACCCTGTGTGGGCGATGTATTCCAGTGAGACACTGAATTTGAGATGGTGGCATCCAGAAAGGAAGTGCCAGACCTGTCTATGGACTGTAAGCCTATCAGCTCCTGGCAGTATCTAAGAGGAGGCAGTAGGGAGCTTGTGAGGACTTGGGCCCATGTGTGTGCAGGTGTGTGTCAGAGCAAGGTGCCCAGGCTGCCATCCACTGTGCCTTAAGAGCCAAAGGCTACCTCATACTGAATACTTGTGCCTGACTAGGCTAAGAGCTTTCTACATATGAAATCAACCCAACAGCCCTATAAGGGAGCTGATTTTTCTTACTCCCATTATCAGATGGACAGAGAGGCCAAGGGCTAAACTGTTCTCAGAATGATCATGCCACACCCTGCCCTGGTCTGCTATCAGCCAACTCATAATAAGCCCAACGTGCCCTTTACCTGTCTGACTCTCCCTTATTGCACCTGCACTCCTGGAGGACAGGTACTATATCTGTTTCATCTCTCTTCCCAGCAGCTGCATCATAGGTGGCATGTGATGAGTAGTGAATGAATGAGTGAGTGAATGAATGAATACCTTCATATTTAAAGGTCAGAAGTCAGTTTGGATTAACTGTCCTTTTGACTTTTACTGTCTCATTCCCCTCTGTTAATATGGGTCACCGGGCATGATTGTATGGACAAGATGTATAATAGATATCTCCTTTAAAGCTGAAGGATGCTAAGCTCAGCCTGTAAGATCAGAAGGCCTCTGCTTCTTTTAGAAATTATATATTATTATTTCTTCTTTTGTAAAACGGTTGTCATTTGAAACACCTGGGTTGGAATCTTTCCTTCATCATTTATTTGTTGTATGACCTTGGACAAATTACTTCACCTTTCTGTGCCTCAGTTTTCTCATCTGTAAAGTGGGAATAGTAATAATACTACTTATCTCATATTTAGGGTAAATAACTTAAAATAGGTCCAGTGCCTAGGACAGTGCTTGGTTCGCAGTAATGTTCAATAAATTAGCTCTTTTTAAAATTATTATCATTGGATGCTTTTAAAAATTGTTTGCCTTAAGTGTTTCTGGTTCCATAAAGCATTTGAGGCATAAACAACATAAAATTAATAATGAAACTGGGGTAAAGAGAACACACAGATAAGGAAGCAAGATAAAATCAAAGGTAATTTAGTGAAGAAGACTATGTTATAAGGTGCAGGTAATTTCTAGAGATGAGTTTACTATATGGTTTGGTGTAGTTTCGGGAGATGGGATTAAAAATTTGTCAGAGCTTCCCAGTAACCAAAACAAAGAGGAAAACACAAATAGTTACTCAATCCACAGTGACCATGAGATAAAATGAGATCAGTTACACAGCTTTTCCTGGTCCTGAAACTTGGGATGGCTTTCTCCTGGCGGTTCTTCAAAGCAGTCATTGTTGCCATAGAGATCTAAGTCTTCAACATGGTCCCTGCCATGAAGACAATGGAAGTTTTGTGGTAGAAGTTAATAATAAGTGTTTCTTAGAACGTCATTGACTGCAGTTCCAGAGACATACTCTCAGAGCACAGCCCAATAAAAGCTCTTCTGTGAAGGGCCAGAACACTGTGGTTTGGGGATGTTCTATTTCCTTAGCTATGCTTACTGAGTGCCTGGGAGAGTAGAAAGATTCTTCCTAAGATTATAATTCTTGTGAGAGACAGGTGAACAATCCCATCTTTAAGAACATTTGTTCTGGCTGAAGCTATATAAATGAGCCAGATCAGTTTACTTTATCCAGAAAAAGTCGAAAGGGTGTCATCATGCACATAAACTCATTAATAGATGTGTTCATGAATTTTCTTAATACTGGTAGTCCCATAATCTCCCTTTAGCTGCACATTTTATCACACTGTTTGGAAAAAGAAATATCCAGTGCTCTGTACTACCTTTTAAGCCCTTTAATACTTTCAGTACTTCTTGGTATTAAGAATAAATGATATTTGATTTTTTTTTTTTTTTTTTTGCGGTATGCGGGCCTCTCACTGTTGTGGCCTCTCCCATTGCGGAGCACAGGCTCCGGACACGCAGGCTCAGCGGCCATGACTCACGGGCCCAGCCGCTCCGCGGCATGTGGGATCTTCCCGAACCGGGGCACGAACCCGTGTCCCCTGCATCGGCAGGCAGACTCTCAACCACTGCGCCACCAGGGAAGCCCTGATATTTGATTTTTAAACTTGTTTTTTAGTACTTGAAATAATGGTTATGTCTTTTTAGTCTCATTACATATACATTAGCCCAAGTATGATTTGTATCAGTTAGGATTGCATTCAGCTGCCAAAACAAAACAAAAACAATGCACACATCAGAATCTGGCCTAAACAGATACAAGAGTGTCTTGTGGAGCTAGACTCCCAAGAAAGGCAGTCCAGGGGTGATGCAGGAGCTCAAACAGTACTATCAGAGAATCAGCCTTTCCCTGCTTCACCTTCTTCACCATGTAGGACATCATCCTAAATCTAGTTGCCTCATGGTCACAAGATGGCTGCTGTATCTCTAGGCTTACATCTTTAGGCAGGAAGAAAGGAAATGTGTAAATAGCTAAAGAGCGAGGGCCCTTGTATTAGGGAAGTTTTGCCTTTTTAGATAGAAAGTGATGCCCTCCCCAACTACTTCTGACGACATCTCATTGGCCAGGATGGTGTCACAATGTTGCTCTAAAATGTAAAGAGTCTGAGAAGTCAAATATTTTTAGCTGGGTAAACTGCAACTACCACCCCTCTCTCTAATTAGGGATTTTGCTCTAAGGAAGAAGAGGAAATGGTTATTGAGTAGGCAGCTAGAAGTATCAGCCACCTGACATAACTTCCATTATTAGCCATGTCCCTGACTTAATTAGAAATTACAGAAGTGACTCAGTAATTTAAAATGTTATACTTTTCTAGTTTTTCATACGATTAGCATTAGAGGATGAAACACACCCAATTGCCTTATGTAGATTCCTAAACCACTGTCACCAGCCCTGCTTCTTTTCTAAATTTCAGATCTAAATTTCCATTTGCCAGAAGGACCTCATATGCTTCAAATTAAACTCACTTCTCACCACCGCCCATTCACCACCGCCCAACACCCACACATTTTCTCCTGCCTTCCTTAATTAATATTAGATTGCCTTGGCAAGGAGCCTTGGGGTTGTCCTGGACTCTTTCTTCTCCCCACATCCCAGGCATCCAAACTGTTATCATCCTTGGCTCTGTCCCATTGCCATTACTCTAATTCAGATAAATATCCATCCTTGCTCATGTGGATCCCCAAATTGGTCTACCTATTTGCTGCTTCTTCATTGCCCTATAATTCATTTTCCACACATGCCCCCAGGGTGCTGTATTTAAAACACCAGTGTCTAACATCTCTCCTTTCTTTAGAAGCTTACAAACTAAAGCTCAACCTGGCTCTGTGAGCGCCATGCTTGCTGGGACTGGTTGCTACACACCCCAGACATTCCCACGTGGCAAAGTTTTGCTCACCCCCTCCCCACTCCCTTCAACTATAGAAGACCTCTCTCAGAGGTTTCTTATGCTTTTCATGGTCCATAAGCCATGGGAACAGTTAATTACCTTTGCATTTATATTTCCAGAACACTTTATAATTTCTATTAATATGTTTTGCCCTGGATTCTATTTTGCCTGATATTAATCATGCTGCACCAGTTTTTTAAAACAAATAACAGCTTTATTGGAGTATAATTCACATACCATAAAATTTACTCTTTTAAAGTATGCAATTCAGTGATTATTAGAATATTCACAGAGTCACACAACTATAACCATCATCTTAATTCCAGAACATTTTCATCACCCCAAAAAGAAACCCATTAGCAGTCACTTCCTATCCCCCCTCTCCTCAGCCCTGACAACCACTAATCTACTTTTTATTTCTATGGATTTACCTATTCTGGAATTTTATATGTGTGGAATCATGCAGTATGTGACCTTTTGGAACTGGCTTCTTTCACTTAACATAGTCTCTTTTGGGTTTATCCATTCTATAGCATCTATCAGTACTTCATTCCTTTAATTAATTAATTAATTAATAGCGGGGTTGGGTCTTCGTTGCTGCACTCGGGCTTTCTCTAGTTGCATCGAGCGGGAGCTACTCTTCGTTGCGGTGGGCAGGCTTCTGATTGCGGTGGCTTCTCTTGTTGCGGAGCACAGGCTGTAGGTGTGCAGGCTTCAGTAGTTGTGGCACGTGGGCTCAGTAGTTGTGGCGCACGGGCTCTAGAGCACAGGCTCAGTAGTTGTGGCACACGGGCTTAGTTGCTCCGCGGCATGTGCGATCGTCCCGGACCAGGGCTTGAACCCGTGTCCCCTGTATTGGCAGGAGGATTCTTAACCACTGTGCCACCAGGGAAGTCCCCTTCATTACTTTTTATTGCTGAATAATATTACATTGCATGACCCATACTACATTTTGTTAATCCACTCATAAGTTGATTGACGTTTGGGTTGTTTCTACATTTTGGCTGTAATGAGTAATGCTACTATAAACATTCATGTATAAGTTTTTGTGTGGGCAAATGTTTTCATTTCTCTGGATAGATACCTTGGAGTGGAATTACTGAGTCTTGTGATAATTCTGTTTAACATTTCGAGGAACTTACAAACTCTTCCAAAGTGGCTGCACCATTTTACATTCCCACCAGCAAAGTATGAGGGCTCTATACCAGTTTTTAGTATCTACTTGGGTATTGTTTCCACTGTTTTATTTTCAAAGGTTTAAACATCATTTTGTTTTAGCTGCATTTCTTATAAAGGAGATATAGTTAATTTTTAAAGCAATTAGAATATCTCTGTCCTTTAGCAAGAGAAGCTAATTATCTGTGTAACAATAGTTATTGTGGTTACTGATCTATTGGAACTTATTTTGTGCTTTTTATATACCATATTCTTTATTGTTGCCTCTTTTTTTCTTCTTTTAGTCTGCCTTTTCCTAGCAAAGTGCCTGGCACATAGTAACTTTAAATATGTAAGTATTATAAGCTATCATTTGTGGACAGGTGCCATGTATCTATAGATATATTTATTCATCAAGTATTTATTGATTACCTGCTATTCATGTTTATAGTTTACTCAGTGGCTAGCATAGTGCCTAACACGTAGAAGAAGCTCAGTAAATATTTTCTGCATTGCATAGACTGTGCAAAAGCTGAGATGCTTGTCAGAAGCTGGGTAGAGTAATGGAGAGTGCGGAGGCTTAGGGGCAGCTCACTTGGGTTGGATGCGGCTGTGTCACGTCCCAGCTATTTGATCTTGGACTATTACTTTACATCTTTGAGCCTTTGTTTCCTCGTCTGTGAAATGGGGATAATAATATCTTTCGTGCAGAGTTGTTTGGGGGGATGAAAGATGATTATGTAAATAACAATCACAATTGCTAGCACAGGGAATCCACTTAGTACATGTGAACTATTGTTTTTGTTAATGAATTGTTTAACAAAGAGCTCTCCCAACCACATATATCAGTATGAAATCATCAACCATGTCTGCCCAGGGAATAAACTTATAGTAAAAAATGATGCTGGCTCCTTTGCTATGTGTCTGACATAAATAATTACCGGAGAAATTTTTTCTCCTCATTTGGTAGAACCAAGAAAAATGACCAAAGATGTAATTGTACTTCCTCTTAATAACACAGAAATAGATTTTAAGTCTCCAGTATTCCTTAAAGCTGTCGTTTATTCTAATACTCTTCTAAACTTTTGAATGAAACGTTTTTTAGCCAATCGTCTTGCTCTCCAGTATTTCAGAGGAAGAATAAAGTAGCTTCAGAAATAGGTAAGATAACTGCCTAAAACAAGACAAGCAAGCAACATTTTAACAGCTTTTGCATGACTTTTTTTCTGGTTTTCACCTCTATGTGTATGTCCGAAGGTTTTAGAAATTCACCTGCAGACTTTTAGAAGGAAGGCTAAAACCGATCTGGGTTCATGCCTGGTGTTGTGTGTTCCTGGTGGTCATGGATGGTCAGTGAGTTTTAAGTGATAGTGGTTGACCTGTAGTCATTTTGGCATTATCTATATAAATTACGTGTGCCTAAGAATGATACCTGTCAGGATACCTGTCCGTAAGATCTAGGGGTACATTATTCTGTGGCTGGAGAAAGAAAGCCACCATTGTCATTTCAGACCTGTGCATCCCCTTATGGTGCTCTTTGTTTTCTCCCATTTGACGAATAACTAGGATCGGTTATAAATGGAACCAACTCACAAATGATTCATGCCTAATGGGCAATCATGTTTTAAAGCTGTTCCTCATTGTATAGTAACCATGTATTAACAGAAGAATTAAATCTTAGGGGCTATGGATTGGTTTGAGGAGAATTATTTTACTCTACTCTTGGTTGTTTACCGAGCCCACTTGGTCAGTCGCCTTTGACGCTTGTGGCTGGCTGCAGGGGATGGTTTCAGCTGTCATGGAAGTCTGCCTGCAAGGCCAGCCCAGCAAAACCCATGGTCAGGTCTCAGTGCTGTTCTTTGTGGATCCAGCTCACTTAGACCAAATTGTCAACACAAATTTATATTTTCCTTTATTCATTTATTCATTTGTATTTACCTTTTAGATGTAGAGGGGTCTCCTAACTCAGATGATGCAAAGCATTTAAAAAATTACTTCTTCACAATCGTCCCGAGTAAAGAAAGCAATCCAGAACTTTTATTTTTTAAGTTAGTTTTTCAAGTGGGTAATAATGCCCAGGATACATACTTCAAAAAGTGTAAAAAGGATATATAGTATAAAGTTAGTCTTTCTCACACCCCAGTCTCGGACCACCTGGTTGTTATACATTCTTCCAGAGAGATTTCATATATGCATAAGCAGGTTTGGGTATACCTATATTTACATATACCTGTATTTATAGGTATACGCATATAATACAAATAAAGGCATATTCATTCTATATACATTTTCTGCTGCCTGCTTTTTTCACTTAATATAACCTGGAGATCATTCCATATTGGTACATATAGGGCTGCCATATTCCTTTAATGGCTACCTAGTATGCCATTTTAAGGTACAAACTGTAATTTAATAGCCAGCTCCCAGTCAGTGGGTTTATAGGTTATTTCCAGCCTTTTGCTATTAAAAAGAATGCTGCAGTGAATGTCGCTGTATACATTATTTCTCGTAAGTGATACACTATGTGGTAAGAAAAATTCCTAGAATTAGAAAGTATATTTTAAAAATGTGATAATTTGCTCATTGCCCTTTACAGAAAGTTGTACTAATTTATATTTCCGCCAGTAATTATAAGCGTCTGATGCCTTGCACCCTCTCTAATACATATTTGCCAAACCTCTGATCTTTGTCAATCTAAATTGTATCTTGGTGTGGTTCTGACCTGTATTGTCTCATTATCAATAAGGTTCAGCACCTTCAAATGTGATTAAATGCCATTTGTATTTCTTTATCTGTGATATGTTTGGCCCATTGTCCATGTTTCTGTTGGGTCATTGCTTTCTTTTCCTGTTAAAGAATTGCTTTATCAATACAAACTATTAATACATACACACAAACTATAAAGTGCTAAGAAATGTAAATATCTAAGTCATAGCAAACAGGTAATCATGTCACAATGTATACATATATCAAATCACTATGTTGTATACCTAAAACTAATACAATGTTGTATGTCAATTATATCTCAATTTTAAAAGATTTTAAAAATAAAGATTTTTTTAGCCACCTTTTGTCTGTAAGCTAAGGAACTTAATATATATATATTATCTCTTGCTTTATCTTCCCTTTTACCTGACAAGTTTTGTTAGTTATATCTTTCTATTTTGCTATGATTAATAGTAGTTATAGTCATTTCTGTTACCATAATTTCATAGGCTCTTCAGCCTTGGTTCTATGGTTAATTCAATACTGTCCTTCTTTTTGCCCTAATTTCTCTCTTCAACTCTTAATTGGCTGAAGTTTTTCCTATGGTAGTATCTTCAATATATATTCAGGAAACATAATTCTTGCATGTTTAAAAACATCTGTCATACTTGCTTTTTGACCACAGTGACAGTTTGGCTGGGTATAAACTTTTGGATCATACGTTATTTCTCTGGGATACTGTGGCACGTCTAATATGTCTCTAAAACTATATCATTTTTCTTCGGATATCATGTGCCTTTTAATCTATAGAATTAAACCTTATTTTTTTTATTTTTTTATTTTTTTGCGGTATGCGGGCCTCTCACTTTTGTGGCCTCTCCCATTGCGGATCACAGGCTCCAGATGCGCAGGCTCTGTGGCCGTGGCTCACGAGCCTAGCCACTCCACGGCATGTGGGATCTTCCCGGACCGGGGCACGGACCCATGTCCCCTGCATCAGCAGGCTGACTCGCAACCACTGCACCACCAGGGAAGCTCTAAACCTTATTTTTGAAAATTTTTCTTACATTATATATTTGTGATTATGTATTTGAATATTTATTCTCTTCCATTCATTTGTATCTTTTATTAAGTGAAACCATGTATCTTTTTTTGTCTGTCTTCCACATCTATCATTTTCTTTCTAATACTTTTAATTCTTTGTCCATTTCTGTTTCATTTTATTTATTTTTCTCAATTCTCCATGGTCCTCAGTGTGTTTTCAACAATACCTGTTTTTCTTTGGGCTCTTTGTAGTGTGCTCTTCATTTTTTTAAATGGAAGTATAGTTGATTTACAATGTTGTGTTAATTTCAGGTATTCAGCAAAGTGATTCAGTATATTCAGTGATATATATATGCAAATATATATTCTTTTTCAAATTCTTTTCCATTATAGGTTATTTAAAGATATTGAATATAGCTCTCTGTGCTATACAGTAGGACATTTTTTGGTCTTCATTTTTCTCTTTCACTTCTCCCACATTATATTTCATCTCCTATTGCCTTGCTACATATTCTCAGAGTTCTTATATTTTTCCTTTGAGTCCTTAATTTAAAGGGATAACTGTTTCATAAAATTTTTTCAGTTAATAATTTTATGCCTTGTCACTGTTTTCATCTGCTTCACAGAAGTATATTTTCTGATAAGTGTTTTTCATCTATTGTTTGTCCTTTGTCCTGTTCCTTTTCCCACTTTTTTTTTCTAGTTTTCTTGTATAGATCTTGTGCTGGTTCTCTTCACTGTTTCCTTTTATTTAGTATTCATCTTAGAATGAGTTGAATTCTTCTTAGACCAACTATTTGCAGGAGATTTGTTTAAGGAAAAGATCAGGGCAGGTTCTAGACCAGGGAGAGTTCTCTTTGGGTCAGAGAAGTGCTCCTTATGACAGAGAGAGAGAGAGAGAGGGAGGAGGGAGAGGGAGAGGGAGGATGAGAGGAAGAGAGAGAAAGTGAGAGGCTTTAGGCTGCTCATAATTTACTCTCTCCCTCACCCTTCCTCATTTCTAGCCATGCACCCACTGGAATGGCTTGTCTTTGCCTCCTTCCCTGCTCCCTCATGTGTCTAGGGTCCAGGGTCGCTCCTGTACCATCCTACATGCCCTTTTCCATTACTCTAAACAAGTGTTGGTGGGGCTTCCTCACTGAGGAGCCAGAGCTTCTTATTCTGGAGAATGACTCTGTGTGGACTTTGTCTGAGGTCTGCAGCCACAGGCTTACTCTCTACAGCACCTTACCTAGACCCTGTATTTGATCGTCCTGGGCAGCAGGCAGCCCTGTCTCATTTATTGAAATTCAGGGTTACAGAAATCTAGTTTTTACTTTCTGCAATTGAGTTTATATTTCTGAGATTCCCTTTCCTTCCTATTTTGAAATGGTTTCCAAGAAAAGGAAGGAACAGAGATATTTTCACTCCACCATCTGAAAACCAGAAGACCTCCTTGAACTCAACTTTATTTTGAAAAGTGTTTTCTAATTTAAAAGACTAAAGCCTCATCTCTGCTGTCCCTTAGGACAAGCGTTTCCATTTCCAGGAAGCCACCATATCCTTAATTTTAAAAATTACATTTGAAAGAACTTTGCTTTTTGGAGAGGATCATAAACTATTTTTGATTTGTTTAATACTTATCTCAAAGCAATACTCATTTGGTCCTCACACTTATGCAAATCAGGAAAGAAGGAACATGCTTTACTTTTTTACAGATGGAGAAATAGATGACCATTAAAACCAGAACTAGAGACCAGTTCTCTCAACTGTCAAACTATTCCTCTTTGATGACAGCGTTTCTAACATGCCAGGTGAAGCTTTTCTAGTGAGCACTGGAAGCTTTGAGAATCCCACATCCAGTATACATTTTATTCCCACACTGATAATAAGGCCTACAGTTGGACAGGAATTTCTCCTGCCCTTTTCCTCCCTTCCTATTTTAGTTGGTAATATTTTTCTTTAAATATCATTAAGATAATTATTTAATCTGTAGACACACAATTTACATAATGTGCTGCTGCCAAGGTGTCTCCATCTTTTGCTTAAGTAGTTGGCATGACCCCTGATATATATGTTTTCTATTTCTTCCCCATA
The DNA here is from genome assembly GCF_003031525.2 of Neophocaena asiaeorientalis asiaeorientalis. Lineage (NCBI taxonomy): Eukaryota > Metazoa > Chordata > Mammalia > Artiodactyla > Phocoenidae > Neophocaena > Neophocaena asiaeorientalis. The sequence continues at coordinate 7,406,707 of NW_020174149.1, forward strand.
GCGACAGCAAAGCAACGGTATTTGACACTACCTTTGGCCTTGGCAATACCAAGATACCTAAGACACAGTTCCTATCTTTGAACCTTCGAGGAGCCCGTGGTCCAGTGAAGGGAGACACACAGACATGTGAAAGGAAATTGCCAAAGTCCCTAGTGCCGTAATAAAATTGCGAACAAAGTACTATAGGAGGAGTTAGCTTTGGCAAAGGAAGAAGAAAATCTGTGCAGAGAAGTTGGCACCTGAGTGTGTTTCAAAGGATTGGTAGAAATTTTCCAGGTGGTGAAGGCCATCACATGCAGCCTGCATAGCATGGAAAAAGGCACAGAAATATAAAGAAAAGGTATGTAAGAAAACATCACAAGTGTGGTGTGGACAGAGGATAGGATGCATAGAATAGAGTGGAGGATAAAATGGAGAACTTGACTCCATGACGAAGAGCCTTTAGGAAAGGAGTATATGTGAACTGGAGAGTGAAGCCCTGTAGTCTGAGAGGTAAGACCTCCAGTCAGTGTATCAGGCTTGGCTGTCAGGGAACTGTGCTTGCTGCCACGGACAGAATGTGCCTGGTGACAGAGCTGAGGATGCCTCCTTGCCACAGGTTGTTTGAGATTCTAGCGAACTTCAAACTGGACAGGGAACTGGAGGCACCAGAACTTGGGCCAGCCATCCTGACCTGGCCCAGGCTGGCACAGTATCCCTACTGTGAAAATACTGAGACTAAAATCTAAAGTTTCAGAAGTGAAACTAGAAAAGAAAGAATTTGTCTTGTAGACTTGTTCCCTGTGCCCCCTCCAGTCTGAACATTATTTCCTCAGTGATTCTCAGAACAGCATTTTTAGGAGTATTCACAATCCTAAGTGCAAAATGACCACCTTAGCCTTAGAAAGGAAAAAATGCCCTCCTTATAAAATCCAACATCGTAAAATAAATTAAAGAGGTGGTAATTTATTTTGTAAAATGACTTATTATTTTATGACATTGATTATGGGTTTCCATTGGATAATAAACTCCTTTTGTATGCTTAAAGCGTACCTCGATTTTTCCAAAATTAGAGATGCCATTTTTCAGAAGCATAACTGTTGTGTAAAATGAGACTTACTTATAAATGTCTGATTAGTATCATGTATTTTTTTAAATATTTTTTTCAAAGATTTTTTTGATGTGGACCATTTTTAAAGTCTTTATTAGATTTGTCACAATATTGCTTCTGTTTTATGCTTTGGTTTTTTGGCCGTGAGGCATGTGGTATCTTAGCTCCCTGACCAGGGATGGAACCCACACCCACTACATTGGAAGGCGGAGTCTTAACCGCTGGACTGCCAGGGAGGTCCCCCTATCATGTCTTTTTTTTTTTTAATCATATCTTTTTAATAAGCCTCGTTCTTCTTTTAGCTAATTCAAAGGCAGAAAAAAAAAAGACAGGAAATCAATATTTTCTCCTTTAACTCTTGGGAAACACACACACAACGATTTTTATGGCATTTAGCCATAATTTATTTTATTTTTATTTACTTTTGGCTGCGTTGGGTCTTAGTTGCAGCATGCAGGATCTTTGTTGTGGCATGAGGGATCTTTCGTTGCATTGCATGGGCTTCTCTTTAGTTGTGGCGCACAGGTTCCAGGGCACGTGGGCTCTCTAGTTGAGGCGCGTGAACTCAGTAGTTGTGGTGCGCTGGCTTAGTTCCCCCACAGCATGTGGGATCTTAGTTCCCTGACCAGGGATTGAACCCGCATCCCCTGCATTGTAAGGTGCATTCTTTACCACTGGACAACCAGGGAAGTCCATAATTAAAATGCTTGAGTCAATGATAAATATTATCAATATCACTATTTATATCTTTTCACCTAATCCTGTTCAAATATTATAATGAATTCAATGATCTGGGAAAAAATTTGCATTTCAATAAGAGTCTTATAAAAGGAAACCAATTTCTGAGCTCATTGTAGGTGTGACTTAGTGGCTTCCGTATTAGATTGTGGTTAAAGTGTATCTTGGTTTTAGAACACACATGAACAATCTTCATAAATCCTTTAAGCATTTCAGCAGATAATTATCATATCTGGTCAGGCCTGAGCAGATTCAACTTCAGGAGCTGCTGTCGAGGCTGGTGTATCTCAGGTGTGGGAAACCCTTCATGTCACCTGTGGGAGAGGTGAATGGGCACTCAGCTCATGGGCACTCAGCTCAGTTTCTGTTTCCCTTGTGTGTCAATTCCAGTCCTAAGTACAGTGTGCCATTTTCATGGACCCAGACTACTGAAATTAAACGGCTCTACAGAAAAAAGAACCTTCTCAGTAGAGGACACAACTTCCAACTGTATGGGGCAGGGCATTTCATCATCCTGGTTGTTCTAGAGCAGGGCTTTTCAAACTTCAGTGGGCACAAAAATCACTTGCTGACAAGAGACTCCCAAAGATTCTGATTCAGTAGGTCTGGGGTGGAGACTGTGCCTTTCTTACAAGCTTCCACATTCTAGAGGTACTCAAGGTATGGATTCAGACCAACCGTGTTGGCCTCGCCCAGGAGCTTGTTAGAAATGCAGGATCTCAGGCCCCACCCTAGAGCTACTGAATCAGAATCTGCATTTTAACAGGACCCCTTGGGTGATTCGTCCTCCATTAAAATTGGGGAAACACTGCTCTAGATCACTGTTCCCCAAAGCACCAAGGTTTAAGTATCACTATGGAAACCTGAAATGAGTTTAGATGGTACTTAGATGAACATTTTATTTTAATAATTGTTAAGTTGATTTTTATTATTACCATCTACTTATGGCAAATAATATTGGTTTTCCATTTATGGTAATAATTTAAAGTTTCTTTCGCAAAATAAACAATTTTAAAGTAAGTTCAGGTGGTATGTGGATGTGACAAAAACTATAAAAAGTTGTATGTTTACAAGTGACTTAAGTTAACATGGTGCTTAAGAGCATGGACTCTGGAGCCAGACACCCCGTGTTTGAATGCCTGCTCCTCCAGTAATTCACTGTGTGACTTTGGGCAAGTTTCTTAACCTCAGTGGGCCTTGGTTTCCTCATCTGAAGAATGGCGATAATAGTATCTATCTGATTGGGATATTGTGGGGCTTAAATACGTTCATATATGAAAAGTTCTAAGGATAGTGCCTGACACATTGCAAGGGCTGTATCAGGGCTAACTTACCGTACTATAATCTAGAACACAAATGTTCAAAGACTTTTTTATCCTGTGCTTTTTATTTCCCCCTACCTTATCCCCTGCTTCCTTGCTTACTCAGATCGACATGCCCCACCTACCCCAAAAAGCTAAATATTCCAGGAATTTTGTACCATTGAGGAGAGTGAGAGCAGCAACTTCCATTTGGCCAATAAGAGGATGGTCTTCACTTAAGGAGGTGGTTGGTGGGGGGGGGGGGCATGAGAGCTTATAGGTGGGAAGTCCCAGGCGAGGACTGTGCCCAGAGAATTTGCTCTGAAACAATGAGGAGGTGACAAGAGAAAGTGACCACTCGTACATCATTTTTACCATAACCTGGAAAGAAGGTTTTTTAAAAATTCCTTTATTGTTTTACTTATAGCTTTGGCAACTTTACCACATGTTTTTCGAGAACATTTTGATGTGTGCCTTATATGCTCATGGGCTCTTGGGTTGTGACTTCCTGGCTGCAGGGCACCTTTGATAAATAAATGACTGATTGGTAGAGTGGCAGGACCCTGCTGAAACCACAGTGTGAGAAATGGACCGCCTCACGGGGTTCATTTGCCCGCATTAGTGCAGAGGTGAGAAATCTCTCTTCTCTTTTCCTGACTTCATAGGCAAAGAAACAAGGGACTCAGTAGGACAGTGTCATACAGAGTGAAGTAAGTCAGAAAGAGAAAGACAAATAACGTATGCTAACACATATATATGGAATCTAAGAAAAAAAAAACAAAAATGTCATGAAGAACCTAGTGGTAAGACGGGAATAAAGACACAGACCTACTAGAGAATGGACTTGAGGATATGGGGAGGGGGAAGGGTAAGCTGTGACAAAGTGAGAGAGTGGCATGGACACATATACACTACCAAACATAAAATAGATAGCTAGTGGGAAGCAGCTGCATAGCACAGGGAGATCAGCTCGGTGCTTTGTGACCACCTAGAGGGGTGGGTTAGGGAGGGTAGGAGGGAGGGAGATGCAAGAGGGCAGAGATATGGGAACATATGTATATGTATAACTGATTCACTTTGTTATAAAGCAGAAACTAACACACCATTGTAAAGCAATTATACTCCAATAAAGATATAAAAACAAAACAAAACAACAACAAAAACAAGACCATAAAGAGTTATGAGTGCCCAGAGAAGCTTATTTTCAGATTCCTATTCAAATGTATTTTTAGAACCAGCAAAAGATGCTTTTGTCAAATAGCTTATATTTTTAAAATAGGCACATTTTCTGTTTGTGAACAGCTGTGATCTGACAAACTATACTTAGGGGAGAAAAGTGATGATGACAAGAGCAACTAGTGTGTAAAATTGTTGACCATGAGTTATTTCTCTCTGAAATAACTCACAAAGCTCAGCATATTTAACTGTTTGGTTTTTTTGGGTTTTTTTTGCGGTACGCGGGCCTCTCACTGCTGTGGCCTCTCCCGTTGCAGAGCACAGGCTCCAGACGCACAGGCTCAGCGGCCATGGCTCACGGGCCCAGCCGCTCCGTGGCACGTGGGATCTTCCCGGACCGGGGCACGAACCCGTGTCCCCTGCATCGGCAGGCGGACTCTCAACCACTGCGCCACCAGGGAAGCCCCACCTTTTCTTATAGTTACTTGTGGCAGTGGAGAGGATGATGGTATGATGATGATAAATATAGCTTCAATTAAGTGTCTGCTTTGTGTCGGGACCTGTATTACGTTCTTCATCTACAGTCTTTGTTTTAATTCTGATAACAGACTAAGAGTTAAGCATGGTAGCGGTTTTACAAATAAAAAAAATGAGACTCACTTAGGTTAAGTAACTAGACTAAGGCCACACAGCTGGGGAAAAGCAGCGGCAGAAGTAGAACCCAAGTCTGACTGTGAGACCAGCACTGTCCCCCACATTCGGGGTCTCACGTGGAAACAGTGTTAGTTCTGTTCCTCTTGCCACCCTCCCCTCTAATGGTGTTTGAAAACCTGCATCTCGATGCTGGTTTTCAGAGTTATCTCATGAGTTGGGAGAAAATATAAAAGCCTTTGAGAATCTGGCTTTTTTTATCCTAAGCATTTTTTAATACAGTGCAGCGCAAAATGACATTTTTAAATGTACGGGAGAGCACAAAGCATCAAAGAGCTCATGGGTACAGCCTGTGACTTCCTGGAGCCCTGCATTCTTAACTGTCAGATTTTAACAAATACTTCTCTAGATAATTGCTTAATTACTGTATCTGTCAAGAAAAAGCCTTCACAGCCATCAAGTACTAAGTATAAAAATATGCTTTCATCCTGGAGTTTGAAAAATCATCCCTGAGATTTCAGCAAGACAGAAGCCAGTGGCACATGGTCACTCTCAGATTTGTAAGGATAAAACTAGATGGAGAGCAAAGGATGCTGAGGTTAGGGGGAGCACATGGAAGAATTATATTGATACTGTAGGAGGTCCTTTTCACTCGAGGGTCTCTAAAATACTTTGCAAAATGGAAGTAGATAAGTAATATGATCTGAATTATACCAAGTTAGTAAAACAAAGAAATGAGGTTTTGGATCAGAAAGGCCATGGCTTTTATGCAGCTCTGGTACTCCTGCTGAAACTTAGCAGAAACTACATAACCTCTCTGAGACAAAATTTGGTTTATCTCTACTATGGAAATGTCAGCATCTACCATCGAGTTGTTGAGAGGATTAAATAAAACAGTATATTATAAGTACTTAGGGGGTTCAAAAAGTTACACCGTCAATCCCCGTTATTCATGGATTCCACAGTTTGCTAATCACCTACCCTCTAAACTTTATTTGTAACCCCAAAGTCAGTCGTCGGAGGTGACTTCATGGTTATTCACAGACATGCGCAGGGGGGGAAAGCTCGAGTCGCGTCATGCACACGTTCCCAGCTGAGGCTGAACGAGCAGCACTCTGCCTTCTCCTTCCAGCTCTCACACTGTAAACAAGTGTCCGTTTCATATTCTATTTAGTGCCATGTTTTTCAAATTACTGTGCTTATTGTTGGTGATTTCGCTTCTGTGCCCCCCCGCCCCAGGTATAGTGCTGTAGTGCTGCCCAGTGTTCTTGAACACAGGAAGGCTGTGATTTGCCTTATGGAGAAAATATGTATGTTAGATAAGCTTTGTTCAGGCATGAGTTATAATATGAATGAATCAACAATCTATTAAACATAGTATCTTTAATCAGAAACACTAATATATAAAACAAAGTTATCTATTAATCAGCTGACAAAAATCTTGTGACCAGAGGCTCACATGGGCCTAACCCTTTGTCTCTCCTAGGAGCAATGGTTCAGGTATTTGCTAAGTTGGTGTTCATGGCAACTGTAAAGAACTTAGCTACCATGAATAATGAAAATCAGCTCTAAACTTATGGTTACCAGGGGGTAAGGGGGGGAGGGATAAATTGGAAGATTGGGATTGACATATACACACTACTATATATAAAATAGGTAACTAATAAGGACCTACCTAATAGCACAGGGAACTTTACTCAATACTCTGTAATGGCCTATATGGGAAAAGAATCTAAAAAAGAGTGGATATATGTATTTGTATAACTGATTCATTTGCTGTACATCTGAAACTAACACAACATTGTAAATCAACTATACTCCAATAAAATTTTTTTAAAATTTGAAAAAAGAAAAGGAGAATCAGTTCTATTCAATTTAGTTCCATATTAGGTTGGTTAAATATTAGTGGCTCTAACAAATTAACTCCAAACTCTCCATGGCTTAACACAGAAGTTTATTTTTCATGAACGTAAAGTCTAATCAGGTGTTTGGCAGATGGCCTTAAAATGGAGAGTCAGGGACCCAGACTCATTACATCCATGGCTCTGCCCACAGTAGAACCTTTGCTTCCAGCCAGTGGATGGAGGAAGACAGAAAAGTAGTGGATGGAAAGTCTTTATGGGCCAGCCTAGAGACAGAGCACATCACTTCTGCCTTCATTCTGTTGGCCAGAGCTTAGTCACATGGTCACACCTAACTGTAAAGGAGGCTGGAAAATATAATCTGTGTGCTGATGGGTTACATGAATAGTTGTGCCACAATTCTCCTTAAAATTATTTCCTACAGTCATTTTTCTTTGGATAAATGGAAAAACCCTTAGGTAAGAGACATTTAAGTTTTGTAAGTTACTCTTCTGAACCCATTACCATTCTGCACCAAGGGAAGCAAGTCTGTCTGCTCTCATGTGTCTTAGTTAAAAGATAAAATCCTTATATAATGAGACCATATTTTCTCTTGTTCTGTTAATACTTCAGCCAACACTTTATTCCCTCCTGTAAATTTTTGACTGAAATTATTTTGCCACTGAATTAAGGATCATGTAAAGAATATACCCAACACCTGCTATGAAAGAAAGTGTTAAAATACAAACAACTGATCATTTATATTTGTTTCAAGTACTTTGTGGTCTCACATCCAACTTGCTTTAGCATTCAGCCAGTAAAATGCCAACTTTGTCTGACCCTATGTTACTATGTGTATTAGATTATGTAATAAAATAATATGGATGCTACCTGGAAGAAGTGTTTACTGTCCTCTGGGATCTCTGCCCAATTCTACTATAGTTTTATGCTGTGGACTCTGATGAGTATTTTTTTTTTCAGTCTTTCTGTCCTAGTTTTACTATCAAGGAAAGAGGCAGTGACATAGTAATTATCAAGCCCCTTCTTTCAGGAAAATACTTTATAGGACAATTGTGGTCTTCTGTAATGATGAGCTCATGCACCTCTTTGGAACTCTTAAGAAAACTATCACGGACTCTTTCTCCCCAGAATTGAACTTATACATATATTTTATACCATTCAAAATGTCTGTACCATTTTAGGGGATTCTAAAACAGGCCAGTACTGTATGATCCAGCAATTCCATTCCTAGGTATATGTCCAAACGAATTGAAAGCAAGGTCTTGAAGAGATATTTGTACACCAGTGTTCATAGTAGCATTAGTCAAGATACCCAAAAGGTAGAAACAACCCAAGTGTCCATCGACAGATGAATGGGTAAACAAAATGTGGCATATACATATAATTGAGTAATGAGGAATGAAATTCTGGTACATGCTACAACATGAATAAACTTTGAAGACATTAGGTTAAGAGTAATAAGTCAGATATTAAAGGACAAATATTGTATGATTCCACTTATTTAAAGTACCTAGAATAAGCAAATTCACAGTAACAGAAAGTAGAGCAGAGGTTACCAGGGTTTGGAGGGAGTAGGAATGGGGAATTATTGTTTAATGGGTACAGAGTTTCTGTTTGGAATGATAAAAAAAAGTTCTGGGAATGGATAGTGGTGATGACTGTACTTGATACCACTGAATTGCATACTTTAAAATTGTTAAAATGATAAATTTTATGTTATGTATACTTTACCATAATTTAAAAAAAACAATCACGTTGAAAAGAGCCTGGACGTGGGAGCCTGATAAGCCTGGCTGGGCTCCAATCCCAGGTCTACCAGTTACCAGCTGTGTATGACTTTGGGTAAACTACTTAGTGTCTCAGAATGTCATTTTCCCTACTTATAAAGTTGGGAATAAACTACCGACCTTAGAGGATTGTTGTGGAAATTAATGTGATTAGCCTGCCACATATAGCCACTATTTAAAAAGGTAAAGAAAACTAGTATATATTAAGCAAACAAAATCCAGTGGACTGTGTTAAGAATAAAATACCACGTTACATAATTGCTTTTTGCCTCTAGGAAATAAGAATATTAACACAGAATAATACAGGAGTGCAGCAACTGAGTCTATGGAGCTGCCCCAGGAGCCAGAGCTGTCATATCCCCTCCTCTTCCACCTCCTGTGGCAAACAGTAAAGGCCTTTCGTACAGTTAAAGAAAAAATTGAATAATACAAAGGAGGTAGGATTTTAGCATTGAAGAAACAGAGGTACAGGACTTGCTCGAGCTTTCCAGTGACTAGAAGGACAGAAAGAACACAAAATTACCCTTGCCTAAGTCTGAGGTTTATTTCTGTTTCTGCTTAAATTGTTTTTAGATTCTCTAGGTTTTCCTCATTTTTGTAAACTGTTGGGGATTTTCTGCAGTATAGGTTTTAAGTCTTTGCAGTGTGTCTTGATATAGATTTGAAAACACAAATCCATATTCAAACCTATGCATGCAAACACACACTCTACAGAGCAATGCCATATTTATCTGGAGATCAGACATCCTACAATATTAACTCTTTGGGACATAACCATTTTTGCAGAAGCATGCCCCAAAGCCCTCCGTGTAGCAAATACCAGATATAAAGTCTTTGCTGAGAAGTGTCATGACCCCACGCAGATGACTGTATAGAAACAACAACAGACAAACAGCAGACAAAGTTAAGAGTGACAGCAGAGAAGGAAGCAGGAAGATAGCTAATGCCCGTATAAGCCTGGCTGGAGGCTGGCAACATGAGTAACCGCTGAGCCTGCCACATTCAGAAAAGGTTAAATTTCATTCCATTTGCTCTGCTTAGGAAAATGGGGGTATGTGCAGAATATTTTTAAATTGCATCCAAAATGATAAAAGTTTAATGCTTAAAGAGGTAGAATCTGTTATTTGCAGTACTCATTATGGAGTGAAGTGTTGCTATTTATTAATACGCTCTGTTTATACTGAGACATAAATAGCTCAATTTTATCCGTTTTGTCACCTAATTCTTTCTAAAATCTAGCTATTTCTTTCAGTCTCCAGCACTTGACACAATGCCTGCCTCACAGTGGGCACTCAGTATTTATTGAAAGAAGAAAGAATGAATGAATGAGCGGGGAAGTGAAGGAATGAAACTACCCATAACATTTGTATGCCCGCATGACGTGTATTACCTGTGCGTGAATAAAGACATCCAAGTTTAAACTCACCCTTTTCTCCCTTCCAGAGCAGAGACCATTCTCCTGGGACCATTCCTAAGAAAGAAACACCCACGCTGTGACATATGCCACTGCCACCGCCACTGCCACCTCTGCCTCCGCCTCCCCCCCCATCAGCGCCCCCGGTAAGACCTGGGTTTTTCTTTTTCAGTCTGGTTTACTTGAATACACTTGAGCAGGTTTTAAATGTTCAGAATCAGCCACCACCCAGCTCCGCTATGGCAGGTGGCATCTTTGGTAGCTGGCTCTACGGCTCCAGGGTCTAATGCCAAACCAGCCTGGCCAGGTATTTCCCTTCCGGTTCTGTGGCAGCTCCTACCCTCTACCTCAGCGTCGTCTACGTGATTTCTCTTCTAATTCCTGCTGCTCGATACAGGCTTCCCAGAGTCTCCCTAATCGACTCTTCCATCTCACGGGAAACCTCAGAGGGGAGGCCACGCTGAAGTGCATAGCCAAGGAGGCGTGTGCTCAGGGTCAAGTTCCAGTGTGTGATCTGGATGGTGCTAACAGTAACTTGGGCTTCAGTTGCCAGGTTCTGGGACCAAGTAAGAGGAGTGTCATATGAAATACACAACAAAATATAAATCTCTAAATGAAATCTCCCTATCTGCACAAGACTGGATTCAGCCTATTTCGCTTTGCGTTGTCTCTCTTGGTTTAATAGTTTGGTTTGGGCTTAGGAGAGGCCCAGATCCACTGCCGAATTTGACACAAAGAAGGCATGGAGATGAACAGTTTATAAGTGAAAGAAGCATACATGAAACTATAATGTGGGTCTCACACAGACTTGCTGGGCCTGAAGAAGCACAACTTAGAGTAACTCCCAATACCACAGTATGCCCATAAACTTAGCCAGAATAAATAAACTTATCAAAACCCATATTGTTGGGGACTTGGGGAAATAAACTCTTTTAAACATTGCTGGTGACATACCTGGGACTCAACAAATGTTGAATGAGTCTTTCCGGAGTGTTCTCTGACAAAAAACAATAAGCCTGAATATATGACTTTTTCCCTTGGTAATCAAGTAGTTTTATTTTTGAGACTGACTTAACCCTAAATGAACCAAAAAAGAATTTATACAGTATGTGCACAGCAACGCTATTTATTCTAGAGAAAAATTAGATCTTAAATGGTTTATGAGAACTAATGAACTGTACTGTCATGCTGTTAATTAAAAATTGCATTATGTTAAAGTGTTAATTAAAAATTACATTTATAACTGTGCTGATAATGGAAAGTAGATATGGAACGATGAATTAAAAACAATGCACGTTTTGTGCACCATGAAATCAGCTATATATGTAATAAATAGGAAAGACCAGAAAAGAATTTTGAATGCTGATAATAAAATTTTAACTTTCATTAGGGAGTCTTTTTCTTTTAATATGCTGAAGTTCATAATAAACAAAAATAATTCTGCATTTGGATAATTCTTGCATTCCCTCCCCCATTCCTAAATTTTTTTTTTTTTTGCTACCTATCTCATGGAGGAACTCATCAATTTAGGAGGAAAATAGCCATGTAAATTTTAATTTATTCTTTTTTATAAATTTATTCATTTATTTATTTTTGGCTGCATTGGGTCTTCATTGCTGCGTGCGGGCTTTCTCTGGTTGTGGCGAGCGAGGGCTACTCTTCGTTGTGGTGCGCGGGCTCCTCTTTGCGGTGGCTTCTCTTTGTTGCGGAGCATGGGCTCTAGGCATGTGGGCTTCAGTAGTTGTGGCACATGGGCTCAGTAGTTGTGGCTCGTGGGGTTTAGTTGCTCCACAACACGTGGGATCTTCCTGGACCAGGGCTTGAACCCATGTCCCCTGCCTTGGCAGGCGGATTCTTAACAACTGCACCACCAGGGAAGTCCTTTAGTGTTTTTTTAAGACGCATTTTTCTACAATCTGGGAAAAATATTTACAGTGCATATTATAGGCAAAGAATGAACAAACTGAGCATATAAAGAGATCTTAGGGATCAATATGGAAAGGATGAGTAGAAAATGGGCCCAAGATATGACCAGGCAGAAGAAATACAAATGTTTCAACCTCACTATAATTGAATAAACACAAATTAAAATAATGAGAAATCATTTTCATCTATCAGTTTGGTGGTGGTACTTTTTAAATGTTGCCTGGAGTGTTAGGAACCAGGCACTTATAACATTTTTTTTAGTGGTTGATTTATTTATTTACTGCTACAGGCACATCCATTGCCCCCTTCCCATTTACCCACCCCCACCGTATACAAGGTTGGATGATTTGATTTAAGAAGTCTGTGGCGTGGTGGATGGGCTTTAGGTTCTTTTGGTTCTAACACTTATTTTCCAGGTGACCTATATAGTCATTTATTATACCAGGCACTTATACCTCTTAATAGGAGTAAATACTGGTATAATCCCCTAAAACACAATTTGTTAATATGGATTAAGTCCCTTTAAAAAGTGGTTGTACTCAATGACCTAGTTTCACTTCAAGTAATTTCCTTTCAGTAACTCATCATAGTGTACAGAAATATTTAGCTATAGATTATTAGTGAGAGCATTATTGTGATAGCAACCAAAAAAAGAAAGAAAGAAAGGAAACAATCTAAATATTTAAAACCAGAAGATTCAATAAAAAATGATTATGTAATCCACAAAACAGTATTCTAGGTAGCACTGAAAATCATATCCAAATTATTTTGTAACTCCCAGTATAATAATTGATTCAGGCAAGGATCATTCATGAAACCTAAAACAACTTAGAGCAATGTTTTGGAGAACAGGATGTTCACAGGATCCCAAGTGTCACCCACAGATTACTTCTAATTACAAAGGGGAAAATGTACCTTTACCAGGGACCAAAGTGTCACCTGTTATAGAATGACCTTTACACAGCCTTTTGCTGTGATGCAACAAGAAATACATAGCATCACCCTGCAGTGACCTGCCAAAAATTAGTGTTCTTTGAGCAAGCAACTAGGCACATCCAGAATGTGGGACCTTCTACGACAGAGGTTGGCAAACTAGAGCAGAGCCCACGGTCCAGTTTTGGTACAGCCCTCGAGCTAAGAATGGTTTTTACATTTTCAAGTGATTGAAAACAATCAAAAGAAAAATAATATTTTGTGCATATGAAAAATATATGAAATTCAAATTTTAGTCCATAAACAAAGTTTTATTGGACGACAGCAATGCTTATTCATTTGCATATTGTCTCTGGCTGCTTTTATGTTACAGTGACAGAGCACCAATTAAACACCTTGTCTCCCCCCCAAAGAAGAATTCTTTTCGTCTCACTAGTTGACCTGTGTTTTAAAAATTATATTCAATTATTATTATTTTGTTTTGAATTTCATCAATAAAAATTTTGTGGAAACTTGTTTTCTTTTTTGCTATATCGTACTTACAGAACATCCATGATTTTGCCTCTTGGCCCACAAGGCCTAAAATACTTACTATCTGGCCCTTTACGGAAGAAGTTTTGCCAACGTGTCCTACAAGATAGCTGGCTTCATTCAGCCTTCCTTTTGTCACCAGCAGCCAGTGATCTCGGTACACTTGCATCAGATCATGTCCCCTTCCCCGTCACTTTTCAAGGGCTTCCCATCCCTCTCTTAACTGTGGGCTGCTCCACTTGCATGACCCGGCCCCTGCCTACCTCTCAGACCTCATATGGTGCCCCTCTCCCCATGTCTTCTACTTCAGGACTTTAGCATGTCTGTTCCTTCTGCTTGGAAAGCTCTTTCTGCTCAGCTCAGCCCAGATGTCCCTTCCCTGAAGCATCATTTCCTCACACCCCACACTGGCATTCATAACATACTTTTAAACCCCTCCTTCATAGCAGTTATCAGTTTTTCAGTTAGTTTTTATTTGACTGGGGTCCCCATTTTCTGTTTTGTGGTCTTCTGTCCCTAGTGCCTGGCTCACAATAGCTACTCATTGAATGAATGGATGGATGCATGCATGACTGAATGAATATCTGTGTAAACAGCATTAGGAAATGGAGTTAAACTCTTCATAAGCGGTGTTCAGAACTTTAAACATCTACGCTTATGGACCAGCATGGCAGATTTTATTATGTGTAATCTTTGCAAGGAGGGGGCATTTTGTGTGATATGTCTGATCACGCTTCACCTTAGCTCTGGAAGATCTGGGGATTAGACCAAGGCTAAAAGTTTTTTGATTTTTCCCTCCTAACATCTCACCTTTCCCCTTCCTGCCCCTCCCATTCCTTGTCTCCTTCTCTCCCTGATGTGTATCCTTCGGAACCGAGAAAAGGGCTGATGGGCCTTGCTGAAGTTCTGAAGCAGGCTCTAAGTGAAAGCCAGACAGCCCTCGTCATCTGGTTTCCCTTCTTTTCTTGCCCCTATTTCCCTGTCTTTTGAGCACTACTCCTTTGTCTCATCCCTTTGAAATCCAGAAACCATCTAAAAATTGCCCACATGGTACATTGGTCCACTTATAATGAAATTATTGTTGCTTTGGTTACGCGATGTAACTTTTTTTAAAAATCTAAAGAAAATACAATGGATTTGATTTTTGAAATGCAGCAAAATTTTTACTGAGCTTTTGTTTTCAAATCTTCTTTGGCCCCTTGGTAGTGTCCAAGACGTGAGAAGGAACTCCTCGAGGGCCTGTGATTTCTCTTCTTTTTTGCCCCAATTGTGTAACATTGTCTACAAAAGAGGAAGGGACTATATGGGTCTCTGACCAGGTGATAAACACTTTGGAGTTGGGTTGCCTAGGCAAAGCCTAAAAGAAGATTTGTAAAGTTTTATAGCATTATTTTTTAATGTTGCTGTTCAAGCTTAAATATCCCAAGGAGGCAACAGTACTCCTAGGGGAGGCCTGTGTCTTATTATTTAAAAGCAAAAGGAAAACTGGCTTGATAATCATTTATTTTCCATGATAAGCAAAACTCTAAGTAGAGAGACACCATGGATCCAGGTACTCCTCTGCCTGCCTGTTCCAGGGGTAACATTTAATAACGTGCTGGAGGGAAATTACAATGAGAAGCATATTGTGGCCCCTCACTGTTCTGTTCCCTCGTTACTCTTTGCCAGAGTCTTTGTTTGCATTCAGGAAACTCAGTGAGATGATTTTTCTCCTTGCGGTGTAACGATTGCATGATTCATGGGTGAGGTAGACTTCCCAGTGTCAGGAAATACCAGCTGAGGCTTACATGGGGAGGTTTTCCCACCATCTCTAGGATGCAGGAGCTCATGTGGTATAAAAAACATGTCAATCTGTGAAAGAAATGTGGAAAATGAAGTGGTATCTGAAGCCCCGTAAGAGCCTCTTTTGGAGTTTTGCGTTTGCTGTGGTTAAAAAAAAAAAAAAAGGCAGGGGTAGGGGGCCGTAGGTGGAAGGGGGCTCAGCAGAATTCCCTATTACCCTATATTCTGGAAACGGTAATTTGCATGTTGACTGGTGCATTTAGAAGAATGAGAGGCTTAAAAAATCTTAAATACTGTCACTCACTTAGATTCTCCTGACATTCTGGTGCTTTGATTAGTGTCACTAATGAGGGATTGGGGACGTTTACCCAGGGTTGACAGTGGCCACTGGGACAAGGAAAAGTCTTTTGCATTAGGCCAAGCTATTAGGAGAGTATTAAGTTGACATTTGTTCCTTGCTTAAAACAGTTTGCAAAAGTGCACGTTTGTCTTCAAGTAATTTTAAGAACGAGATCCTCCCTTTCTCCTCTGCCGGTTTGTACCTGCAAGCAGTAACAGGGCTTCAGTGAAAAAACGAGGCAGTCTGCAGCAGATTTACTTGGTTTGCAAGAGAGGTGTGTCAGGACCTGCCACTCATACTTCCAAAGGGCCATTCAGCACGATATTTAAATGTGTTTCTTTTTCACAGCTGTCAGGTAGGAGGGATGGCAGGAAAAAAAGGGGAAGCTTGCAGTGGTGTGCTGGGGGCAGCAATTGTGCACTCAGAACGCCTGGAACTTGGCAAGAAAAGCCTGCGAGCGCTTGTTAAAGGCCTTTATCAAATATCATAGGAGCCCAGGAGCCTAAGCCGTTCACACAGCGTCTGAGCCGAGGGATATGGCAGGAAGCTGCCATGGGCCAGGAGGCCAAAGGGCAGCCCTTGAAAGCCTCAGCCATCTCGGTAGCCGCAGTTACTATCTGGAGCTTAATTTTCCTCTGGAATCTGCTGGCTCTTTGCCTTTGAAATCTTTTACAATTACAGTGTAACTAACAATTCCTAGAAAAACTGCCAGTGAACCACTTCCCCTACCCAGGGTTGTCTTTTCATACATGCACGGTTATACTGAGGAGGGCCACGTTGATTTGGAGCCTGGGCTCTTTGGGGCTATGTACCCCTTCCCCCAGACTGCTCTTTCCTTTCTTGCCATAAAAGAGAAAAAATTACCAACATCGGGTTGTTGCTGGCAATCAGATATCCAGCCCTGACCCGCTCGAGAAAGCTGCAAGCGAGGGATGAGGGGTGCTGGGATCTTGCACGAGCATATCCTCGCAGTGGGGTATTGGCAGCTAGAAAAAGTCACGTTTCCTAAGATGCTTAATGAAAAGACAGGTAACATGAAGTGGAAAAAGCAGGCTACGTATGGATAATGTGGCCCCAACTCTGTAAAACAAAATTCTGTGTACTGCTCATTTGTGTGCTCTCAGATCAAGACAGTAAGGAAATAGTACACATACGATGATAACTTTGCTGGTTATCTGGGGGCCGTATGTGTGATTTCTGTTTTCTTGTTTGTATGATTCCACATTTTCTCAAATATCTACATGGAGCATTTATTACTTTTATAAATAGAAGAAAAGGTTTTAAGAAAGAAAAAGGAATGAATAACCATTTAATCATTAATCATTGTAGATCATCATATAATAATGATCTACAATAATAATAACAGGCATCTACTGAACAGCTATTGTATACCAGGTACTGCGCCAGGCGCTTAACGAGGATTATCTAAATTCATATTTACAGCAATCCAGTGAGGTGGGATGATAGTGCCCTTTTACAGATGAGGAAACGGAGGCACAGAGAGGTTACTAAGGTGCCCAGTGTCATACAGCCAGTAAGTGGTGGAGGCTGGATTCCTCCCCAGGCTCTCTGAGAGCCTTACTGCTCTGTGTTCTACTGCTTCCAAATATATATACAGCTGGAATGAGCAGCGCTGATGACCACAGCATCAAACACTTATGTCGTGCTTACTGTATGCTTTGTGTTGTCCTAAGGTGCTTAGCGCATAATTGAATTAATCCTCACAGTAACCCTTTGAGGCAGGTACTGTTGTTATTCTCGTGGATGAGTTAACTGCGGCACGGAGGGGAAGTGACTTACACTGGATCACACAGCTAGTAACTGGCAGAGCCACGGTTTGCATGCTGGCAGAATGGCTCCAGAGTCCCTGTTCCGAACCACTAAACCAGCTGCCCTTTGCTGTAGACCTTCTCAGGGATTACCCCTACCCCTTGAATCTAAGAGCCAGGAGATCAATGGTTTCCCTTTCTCACACCTAGGACAGAGCTCCCAGATTTCTTCCTGTATCCCCAAGCCTCCTCCTAAGATTGCTCCTTTCTTTTTTTTTTTCTTTCCTTTTCTTTATGGTTCCACCATTTCCCCTCACTTGCTTATTGGTTTTTTCTCCTTTTTTAATAGAAAAAAAAAACATCTTGCAAGACACCCTCTGAATAAAACCCATGGTTTAAAAGCAGAGAGTCAGCATTAAAGAAGCAGGTACAATGCCAAAAAACCCTCAGTTTTGTCTTGTCTTTAGTTTACAGCTGGGCTCTTTATGGACTCAAGAAAACAGGCTCTCTGCTAACGGTGCAGGGCACACAGTGGAGACAATAAGTGCCTCTGAGCTCAATGACTGCAGACTGTGTCCTTAAGTTTGACCAAACCATCATGCTAATTTACTGAGCTTTTGCTGCACGGAATTACCCAGTCTCTGCCTCTGAAGAGTTTAGAACCTGAATCCAGGGAAGACTGGGCTCAGTCAAGAAAGTGCTGAAAGTATAGTGGATTATTCCCAGACCAGAACACTGTCCCTTGCATTGCTTCTTCATTATGTATTTCCTGCATACGGGACCCTTGAAGTCTTACCTTTAAAGAGCCCTCCTGTCCTCTGAATTAGTCACCTTTCATCTTCCTAAGCTTACTTCTCTGAGCATCGGGCACTAGGTCTTGCTAATGCTTTGGGTTCTCTCCTAAACAGAGGAGTCGAGGGATGAGAGGATCTTGGGGTCAGTGAACAATTAGTGAGTTACTCCGAGACAGGGATTCTGTGCCAAGGTCAGTACTAGGCACGTAGTAGGCACCCAGTACCTAGCATGATTTCCTGAACTAGTGAGTTTAGTGAAGATGTTGTAATTCACAAAGCAAACCCACTGTGAACTAACCAACCACTACTTTACATCTTCCACCTAAGCCCTGAAAGCCAGACACATTCTATGTTGTGTCCTGTCAGAACATCATTAACACGTTCACATTTTGCTGAGAATATTAGATCAGAAGTAACACATTCAGGGATAGCACAAGTTAACACCTGGGCTTTATTTCTAAAGCCATAAAATGTCCTTTGGTACAATCCTCCCCTTTCCAATTCGTTATTGTTTCTAAGAGAATAGACTAATAGACTTTGTACCTTGGCTTTACATAAAGACATTTTTTAAAAAACCCAGGGAAAGCAACAGAGTGTGCCCGCCTTGTACATGATAACAATAGATTCCCATTTGAATAAGGTCTGTTCACAGTGGGGGAGTGTGAATGTGTTTTCGCGCTGGTGAAAGCAGGATTCCACCTGTACCACATAAAGTATTTAAAACACAAAGGTGAAAAGCATGTCTGTTCCTATGTCACCATCTGTTCAGCACTCAGTGTACCAGGCCGTCGGTTTCAGTAGGGATCACGTAATGATGCAGTGTGGTGTGTTCAAAAACAAAAACAAAGGCATGTGGGCTTTAAAGTCCAACAGACCGGAAACTGAATCCCTGCTGTGCCGTTTATTAGCTCTATGGTGTCAAGCAAATTACCTAGCAACCCTGAGCCGCAGTTTCCTCATCTGCAAATGGGAATAATAACCACCGCTTCCTAGGGCTCTGCCCTAGTGTGGAAGTTCCAGGAAGGGAGGGAGTTTTGTCTGTTTTGCTCAGTGTATCCTCAACACCTGAGCAGTGCCTGCATGTAGTAGGCATTCGCCGTGTATGTGTTGAATGCACGAATCATGGGGTTGTTGTGAGAATCTAGTAAGATAACGAGAGAAGCAGCTGTTTACCAAGTGTCTGCTTAGTCAACGGCAGCTACTCTTATCCCAGGGACCAGAAAACAACCGGGCAAGTAACCAGATATGGGACTAAGTTGAGGGCAAAGACTCCTGCAGTCAGTGCTACAGGAGGTCAGACACCAGAAGTCAAGATTAAGGCTGGGAGCCCGAGTTTTTCAAAGTGGGGAGTCAGGCCAGCAGTCTGAAAATAGTCCCCAAATAGGAGGGCAGAAGTTATCACTTCTAGGCTTCAGGGCTTCCAAGTCCAGGGTGCCAGTACCTGCTCCTGTAGCATGATCTGAACAGCTGGGTGGTTTGCCTTTTCTCCTCTCACTGGCTCGCCCTGAGTTGAGTGGCCTGAGTCCATGGGGTACCAGTGGGAGGTACGTGGAGTCAACCACAGATGGGAGTAATGAGCCCTCAGCAGTGGGATCGCAGCTGTGATGGAGAAGTACATGGGGATCCACAGGTGTCCTTTAGGATCCGCTCCAGTGAAATGGCAGCCTGATTCAAATATTTTAAACATTTAGAGGAGGCTCTGTTTTCTCAGCTGCTGTTTGGTTTGTCATTTTACAAGCAGCTTTGGCAGTAGCAGGCCAAGAGGCTGCCTAGGGAAGGGGTACACGTTTGCCTGGAAGTTTTTTGTGTTTTTTTTAGTATCTTTATTGGAGTATAATTGCTTTACAATGTTGTGTTAGTTTCTGCTGTATAACAAAGTGAATCAGCTATGTGTAAACATATATCCCCATATCCCCTCCCTCTTGCGTCTCCCTCCCACCTTCCCTATCCCACCCCTCTAGGTGGTCACAAAGCACGGAGCTGATCTCCCTGTGCTATGCAGCTGCTTCCCACTAGCTGTTTATTTTACATTTGGTAGTGTATATATGTCCATGCTACTCTCTCTTACACTTCCCCCTCCCCGTGTCCTCAAGTCCATTCTCTACATCTGCGTCTTTATTCCTGTCCTGCCCCTAGGTTCTTCAGAACCATTTAATGGTGATGCTCGTGCAAGAATTCTAGATCACCTGGCTCTGAGCCCCTATCTAAAGCAAAGAAAGATGTTCTTTGGGCTTTGGGGAAGCTCAGGGATGCTGAGATTCAAATGCTATGGCTTGGTCTTTCTCTACCTGGTCCAAACTTTCATTTAAAACCTTACTGTTAGACCACGTGAATTTGAACACTGATGGGATATTGGTTGATATGAAGAAATTATAGTTAATTTTATTTAATAATATTGCTACATTTTTAAGAGCTCTTTTCTTTGATATCATACAATGTTACATATCTGTTTTATTTGGTTGTTTTTTTTTTTTGTGGTTCGCGGGCCTCTCACTGTTGCGGCCTCTCCGGTTGCGGAGCACAGGCTCCGGACGCGCAGGCTCAGCGGCCATGGCTCACGGGCCCAGCCACTCCGCGGCATGTGGGATCTTCCCGGACCGGGGCATGAACCCGTGTCCCCTGCATCGGCAGGTGGACTCTCAACCACTGAGCCACCAGGGAAGCCCACATATCTGTTTTTTAATAAGCAGGGATTTGGAGGGGAAAAGCAGGTCAGGGTAAAGAGAACAAGATTGGCTGTGAGTTGATAATTGTTGAAGCTGGATGATGGTACATGAGGACTGATTATACTACTCAACTTTTGTCTATGTTAATGTTACATAATAAAAAATGTTAGTGGACATCAACAACCTCAAAATATGCAAAATAAAGATGATTTAACAGAACCAAGGAGGGAATTATGTAGCATGCTTTCACTGATTCAAATGGAGTTTGAGACCAAATAGTACATGCTTTTTAACTTAAAAAAATTAAGCCCTATGTAGGCATAGAATGTCTGCTTAAAATTATCTATGTTGCCTCCTCCCCCCACATAATCCGGCTCCTGGTTTTCTAGGGATTAATGTTAAGGTTTTTTGCGCCACTACCAGCGGAGGTGTCATCTCTAATCACTGAGTGGATTTATGGATTTTTTTTTTTTCCTCCTAAGACTTAGAATTGCTGCAGGTGACTTTGAATCGGAGTGTCAGGGAAACTGTGAAGCTGGCGGTCACAATCTCCCTTGCTACTTTTTATTTAAATAAACCTTGAGACCCAGTGCGAACACCAGATAACTAACAATGGTTTGTGAA
This sequence comes from Neophocaena asiaeorientalis asiaeorientalis, assembly GCF_003031525.2. Taxonomy (NCBI): domain Eukaryota; kingdom Metazoa; phylum Chordata; class Mammalia; order Artiodactyla; family Phocoenidae; genus Neophocaena; species Neophocaena asiaeorientalis. The sequence continues at coordinate 7,428,091 of NW_020174149.1, forward strand.
ACTGTTGCACGTACTGTCCTCTGCCTGGGTACAAGGACACCTCCCACTAGCTGGTGTTTTCTCCTCAGACAAAGCACAGAGGACATGGTGGGAATTATTGAAGCAAAACTTTCCCAGCCGGCAACTCTTCTCAACACCAAGGTCACCCAGATATGGAAAAATTTTCACCTTCAGCATTCTTTCCTCTCTAACTAAATGCCTCTTGTGGTTGTTTGCTGAAGGATTGCTGAGGATGGTGAGGGGAAACGACCTTTAAAACCCACTCTGAGGCAAAACCTTTTGCCGTGGAGATAGCTTGGAAAGTGTGTTACGGCTTAAAACAGAAAACAAAAACAAAACAAACCCTTGTGGGTTCCTGAGCAGGTGAACAGCTATTCTCAAGAGGTCAGATCATAGACACCCAGGGACTTTTTTAAACCTCGCAACCGTGAAATACAAAAATTTTTAAGCCCTTTTGGCATTGCAGACTGTCAGATTTTCTGGAAGATATTATTGGTTTGACTAGAAGAAAAAAAATGTACAATAATGCTAAGGCTCAGATCTATGACAGCAAAGGAGTACAGCCGCCCCTGGAGGCTGGAGACTCAGCACACAGGGCAAAAGGGCCCAGTACTATCCGGTCCTGTAGCTCAGGGGCCCCTTGTGCAAACACAACTGAGGGCTGGTAAATGAGTTGCGGTTTTTTGCCATTAATTCACGACTATTGCTAAAAAATGCTCACTGAAAGCACACTGTTATATCCAATAGAAAGGATTTTTTGAAAAAAGGAAGCCAGTTGCTAAAGGAGAAGGCTCACTACAAATATGGCCTATCTTTGCTCACTTCTGCAAAGGCCACCACGGAGATTTGGACGGACCCTGGGGAGCATGTCACCCTCCTTCCCCACCTTGAGAATCACTGCAGAGACCTAGAGTGGGGAAAAGTGGAGAGTCACCACCAATAATAATGGTGATTCCAGGGGGGCAGAGAGGACTGTGCCCAGTGGGCACACCTGTGCCGCCCCTGAGCCGTGGGAGGACACCTGAGCTGGTGAGGGAGAGCCACAGGCTTCTGTGTCAGATGGACCTGGATCCAAGCATAGTGGGTACTGGAACCTGGCCAAATCCCTTTAGACCTGTTTCCTCACCTGTGACATGGAAGTAACAATACTCTATGGGATGATAAAGTAATTAATTGACATGATACTTTGAAAACATCAGCCCAGTGCCTGATACAGACAAGTATGCAGCTCTGTTCGTGGCAGCCCCTCCCCTGTCCCTTGCACCCCGGGATAGAGCACAGGCTCCCTGGGTGTCACACTCTTCTCTCCAGGAGCACACTAAACCCTCTCTGGTCACATCCAGCTACGCCAGGCCCTGCCTTGTCAGTTCCATCCCCCTTAGTGGGATTTGATCAAGGAGCCTTCAGTTTCTGTGCCAGGAAAGGCTGTCTCCCGAGGATACTAAGAAAGGGGATGGAGAGACAGAGATGGGCAATTTCCCTTTGCCCTAATCCCAATAATTTCTCAGCATATGCAAACTCACACTGCAGCCCCTCTTTCCCTTCTTGGGTCCATCCCTTTAGGCCAGCACCCTCCTTTTTCTGACCAGATTATTTCATTGATACAGCTGTTCCTGGCCCTCATCTGGAAAAAGCCATGGCTGTTTCTCCTCACCAGGGCCATTCAAGACCATGGCCTCCCTCCACTGACTTATGTTAACATAAATAATATAGTTTTGTGTTCAAGGCACATAGATTTTCCACTAGTAACAGGGCCACACTTGGTCTGTTTGGCTTGGATAAGAGCAGCGGTCAAATGATTGACCTGGAAGGCTCAGTACTTTGTGAAGTTCAACGGTGTTCCTTCCTGCTGCACTTTGGCACATAGGGGTGCAGTCTGTGGGCAGGACCAGCCACATGCCCTTACAGGTTAGGTGGCTCCAAGCAGGAGCCCCAGGAGCTGAGCTTCCTGCACATCTGCCTCACCCATGCCCTCTGTGTAACCTTGGACTTCTCTGCCCTTCACCTCTCAGGCCGCACAGTTGGGACAGTCCTATAGGGGAGAGAGGTGGGTCCACTGTTAATTTTATGTCATTTTGCTTTTGCTTTGTTTTATTTTAATTGTTGCTAGGTAACGCCTTAAGAGAAAAGCTCTTCTAAAGGTTTAAACATGCTCTTTAAAGACTGGATTCTCGGGTGCAAAATGGAGGGAGGTCAGGTAGGGGGAGAAAAAGGGACATGATCACACCTCACCAGCCTCCTAGGGAGAATACAAGGGACCAGTGAGATTCCAGATGAAAACTGTAAACTCACACAAAAGCACATGTACCCTTGGCTTAGCTCTTAGGCGAAATGAATGGACATATGGCAGCTGTATTAGGACACATCATTCTGGAATGTGTTACTTTAAGGCCCGGACCCCAGGAAAACCGAGACCAGCAAGAATCGCCCAAGCACCCAATTCCCTAACTCTCTGCTTGGATGTCCAGAGCACTAACCCTCAGCCTCCACCCGGACCCACTGTAACTTTTTGTGTATTGTCATCTTCCAGGTGACAGGCCCCTTACCTTCTTTACTTCAGGAATCAGTGCATTTCACCAAACCTCTGGTTCTCTTTGTTGCCAAATATAGTTGCCCACTACCCCATATTTGGGGTTTCTGCCACAGACCCGTGATGATGACTGAGTTTCTTGTTGGGAGGACAAACCTGGAAAAAAAGAGGGAGTACATTCAAAGTCACTTGTTGGCATGGACACTTTTCCACAGTAATTAAAATAATGCCTGTGTATTATTACTCAAAACAGCTTGACAATTGAACAAACACCTTCCCCTGGAGTCGCATTTGACCTTTCCACACCCTCGTTGAGATGGATCAGATCATTGTCTAATTTGGGATTTCCCTCAAAGTAGACTGGAGGGCTTCGCTGGTGGCGCAGTGGTCGAGAGTCCGCCTGCCGATGCAGGGGATGTGGGTTCGTGCCCCAGTCCGGGAAGATCCCACATGCCGGGGAGCTGCTGGGCCCGTGAGCCATGGCCGCTGAGCCTGCGCGTCCGGAGCCTGTGCTCTGCAACGGGAGAGGCCACAACAGTGAGAGGCCCGCGTACCGCAAAAAAAAAGTAGACTGGAGACAAATGTTTGGGCCTAAAGTAGTTTATTTGGGAGGTGATTCCCGGAGGCTCTGGCAAGGGAGTGAGGAAGCAAGAGAGTGGAGGGAAGAAAGCTGTGAAGAATATGTGGGAAACCAGGCTGCTTCCTGCAGGTGGGCACCGGGGAGCCCACCTGGAGTTGAGCCACTGAGGGGCAAGCGGCTGGGGGTTTATCTACGGGCTCTTGTTCCTTTCAGTACTTCCAGCAGCCCTGCAGGGGCGAGCATTCCCATCTGGGGAGCTCCTCTGGCAGAGACCAACAAGCAGTTAGCGCGTGTGGGAACTGTGAAGTCAGCCTCTGGGATAGGCTGAGCGGATACGTGCAGGGCACCGGCAGCGTCTGCTTGTCGTACTTATCTCCGATTCATAGAGGAAGAATCTGAGGCACAGAGAAGTTCAATCTTTGCTCAGAGTTGCCCAGCTGGTGGTCTTTGGACTCTTTGACCTGCATTCTGTCCCTTGTACCGCGTTGCCTCTGAGGCTGCAGTTATGGCAGAGATGGCTGGGGCAGCCCTGATGGCCTTCTCACATTTTGATTTCTACAGCAGCCTTTGCATGACTGGTGTGGCCCTTCTTTTAGAGGCATAGTGGTTAAGACTTCTGAGCCAGACTTCCTGTGTGTCTTTTTTGGAAATTGTGTGGGCAAATTACTTAAACTTTCTGTGCCTTGGTTTTGTTCTCTGTTAAAATACTATGTACTTCACCATGTTGATGTGAAGACTAAATGAATTAATAATACATGCCAAGTGCTTAGCAGGGAATGAGAACCATGGACGTGTTCGTTGGTGGTGGTGGTATTGTGCATATGGATGCTCTTTTTACTCACATTTCCCTGGCTTTAGAATTCATGTGACGTCATTGCAAAACAAAAGCTCACATTTCATTGCCACGTTCATGTCTGGGAAGCATCTCACCAAGTTTAAACATCATTACACTTCAGATGATCTGTTTATCATCTGTCTTCACTGCCTGTTGATAAACTCCCTGAGGACAGAGATCGCGCCAGCCTTGCCCTCCATGGAAAGGGCGGTGCAGAGGGTGGTGCCTGGCCTTGGGTGTTGCTCTGGAAATTCACATTCAGTGAATGAGAGCGCACCCTCCCCGGGGCTCGATGGTGACAGCAAAGCTCATGTTACACAGCCAGGCCACGTGCTGGTGGTGACGTCAACATAAAAATAATTTTAAAAGTTGCACCAGAGGTGTGCTCCTCCCAGAATTTTCTCTGTATTTATAGAACACTATTCTAAGGCCCTCAAGAGAATTTTCAGCTGAATTTTCAGAAGAATATTTCAACAGAATTCAACACCAATTTTGATTAAAAAAAAGATAATAAACCACTCAGAAAGTTGGCATAGGGGAACCTACTCAACATATTAAAGGTCATGTATGACAAACCCATAGCGAACATCGTCCTCAGGGGTGAAAAATTGAAACCATTTCCTCTAAGAACACAAACAAGACAAGATTGCTGTCTCATCACAGTTATTCAACACAGGTTTGGAACTTTTAGCCTCAGCAACCAGAGAAAAAAAAGAAATGAAAATAATCCAAATCAGAAAGGAAGAATTAAAATTCTAATGTTTTGCAGATGACATGATAGTATACTTAGAGAATGCAAAAGAGGCTATCCAAAATCTATGAGAGCTAATCAGTGAATTTTGTGAAGAAGCACGATACATAATGAATGCACAATAATCTCTAGGGTTCCTATTCACTAACTATGAAAAATTTGACAGAGAGTCTAAGGAAACACTCCCTTTGAACATTGCAACAAAGTGCATAAAATCCCTAAGAATAAACATACCCACGGAGACTAAAACCAAGATTAGTTAATCTTAATTAATCTGATTAATCCAATTAATCTGATTAATCTTTAATCAGATTAAAGAACTGAGCCCCAAGTGCCTAAAAGGTCACTTGAGACTCAGTTCTTTAATCCTCAGTGAGATAAAATTGGAAGCTAAAATATGGAGTGTGGCATTCCGATGTCCAGTATTAACGTCTGCCAGTAATTATCAGTATTAATGTTTCATTATGGATAATGCTATGTGACAACAAGTGGGCTAATTTTAACATCCGTTTGACCTTGACACACTGTTATAATGAGTCAGGGACAAATTGGGTGTCCTGTTTTACAAACAAGGAACTCAGACCCACTGAGGCATTAAGAGGACCCTGAAGCAGAAGAAGCAACTAAGCTGTGTTGCTTGTTCACAGTTACCAAATTCTTTTCGGTAAATGTCAGAGGCAAGAAGTGGATGATGGTTATACAGCCTTGACACCATGTCATGGACCCAACATGTTATGGGCTGACTTGCGTCCCCCTCCAAACTCATATGTGACTGATAGGTCTTTAAAGAGGAAACTAAGGTTAAATAAGGTGATTAGGGTAGGCCTTAATCCAGTATGACCGATGTCTTTATAAGAAGAGATTAGGACACAGACACACACATGGGGAAGACCTTGTGAAGACGCAGGGAGGAGATGCTCATCTGCAAGCCAAGGAGAGAGGCCTCAGAAGAAATCGACCCTACTGACCCCCAGCTCTTGGACTTCTAGCCTCCAGGACTGTGAGCAAATAAATTTCTGTTGTTTAAGCCACCCAGGCTGTGATTCTTTCTTATGGCAGCCCTAGCAAACAAATATACAAGGCCTGTATTAGTAGGCAGGGGCAGAAACTGCTCACCGGCTCCCTCGGATCAGTGACACCCCTCCTCTGTCCTCGCTATTGCTCCACCACACTGGGAGGAAAGGTCACTGGGGCAAATCTAGTTCCAGAGTCAGTTCTCCCCAGAGGACTCCCCCCAGAGTCTGCATCTTGCATCTTCCCTCCCTGCTGTGTATGCACATCCTTTCCCCCAAGGCTTTCCACTTTTTTTTTCTGTTCTGTTCTTACTTGTTCTGTTTTGTCTTGTTTTGTCTACTATTTGGAAAATGCAGAATCTCTGATTAGCAGGGGCCTTCTGTCTCTAAGACCTTGTTTAAAGGCCTTTGCTCCTAACGACATAAACGGCTGAGCGTGCTGCACAGGTAATGCATTTCAGAATCAATGAAGAGGTAACTTCTATTTCTAGAAGCTTGTAGGGAGAACTGTGTCTAATCCTTGCCACCTTAGATGGTTCTAGCATCCATTATAGGTTGGTCTTTCAGCCATCAAAAAGCAAATCGCTCTGCTTGCAGGCCGCACAGCAGCTGTTGAATCCCTTCTTGGGACCTTGTTGTTGTTGATTCTTGCTGGAATAATGGGGCTCAGTTATGGCTGGAGTGGATGGGTAGACCCAGGGTAAGCCCTGCTGGCTCTTAATAGAAAATGGGATCACACCCTTGGACAGAAGGTAGATGGGGTGGGATTCATATCATGTAAAAACCTCGTGGGCAGTATAAGAAGTTTGAGAAATACTTTTTTTTTTTTTTTTTTTTACTTCAGTTATGTTTCATTAGTAAATCTTAAAATCCACCAGTCAGTAGGCGTGTTACTCTAACGTCTGGGGTGTTTTTTTCAAATCATTGTGCTAGGCTGCGAGATTCCCAAATCAGTGGAGCCTGTTGGTGTCTACGTTCAGATAAAACACATGAAAAGATAGGAATACAAAGTAATGGGTATTCATCGCAGCAAGGACAAAAGAGTGTAGGTTAGCCAGAACTGAGTGATAACAGACCATAATCCTTAAAGGATCGTGTTAAAATAGCTGCCTTCCTGACCAAAATGGAAAACAGTGCAGGTAGCGCCCAGGCACTCACTCCAGGCACTTCCATACCCCCTCAATTTTGCACTCTGGGAGCCTCTCCCACCCCACTCTTGTCCTGGCTCTGTGACATAGTGCAGTTAAATTTTACTTCCTCATAACCTAGCATTTCAGAAGCTAAACCAAGTTGTTTCCTTTTCAAAAATAATCGTGACACCATTTTTCTCAATTATTTGAGAAAAATATAAATAAATGAATTCTTCTTGATTTTTATTTCATTATGCTCCATCTCGTCCCACAAAGAGTTGACACAGCCATCTTTTAAAATTCTGCTTCCGCAAACGTTTCCTAAACCCTTTCCACAGTATTTGGCTTCTACAGATTTTTTTTCCTGGTTTATCAGGTATTTAATTCATTGGTTAACCAAACAAATCAAAAAGTTCTGTACAGGCATCTGCTAATTCAGTGGTAAAACACACCTTCCAGATCTCCAACTCCTGGGGACTAGCTGTTGCCATTGGTGTCATCTGAGGCATCCACTATTCCTTGACCCCCCTCTAGACCATGACTTTGATGACTAGAGTGCTTTAATATGACGATTTTCTTTAAAATATTTCCATATAAGCACTGGAATGTATCTGTGTGTGTATGTATGTGACTTGATTTTTTTTAATAGACTTTTTTTAACGTCTTTATTGGAGTGTAATTGCTTTACAATGGTGTGTTAGTTTCTGCTATATAGCAAAGTGAATCATCTATACGTATACCTATATCTCCATATCCCCTCCCTCTTGCCTCTCCCTCCCACCCTCCCCATCCCACCCCTCTAGGTGGACACAAAGCACAGAGCTGATCTCCCTGTGCCATGTGGCTGCTTCCCACTAGCTATCTATTTTACATTTGGTAGTGTGTATATGTCCACGCCACTCTCTCATTTCATCCCATCTTACACTTCCCCCTCCCCATGTCCTCAAGTCCATTCTCTACATCTGCATCTTTATTCCTGTCCTGCCCCTAGGTTCTTCAGAACCAGTTTTTTTTAGATTCCATATATATGCGTTAGCATACGGTATTTGTTTTCCTCTTTCTGACTTACTTCACTCTGTATGACAGACTCCAGGTCCATCCACCTCACTACAAATAACTCAGTTTTGTTTCTTTTTATGGCTGAGTAATTTAATAGACTATTTTTGAAGCAGTCTTAGATTCTCAGAAAATACAGAGAATTCCCTCGTCCCTCCTGCCCCCCAGACACTCAGCCTCCCCCACTAACAACAGCTGATTTTTCATCGAGATTTAAATTCTGTGTTTCGTCCAACGTTCTTTATCTTGAAAACCATCCCTTTGATAGTGTTGTTACTCAAAATGAACAGAATAAGTACCAAAGATTAGTGGAATTTTAAAAACGTAGTTTACGTGTTAGTTTTTTACTGTCTTACATTCATGTAATGTAGTCATATTTTCTGCCAATAATACCAAGTATTATTGGTTCTTAAGATGGAATTAAATGTCTTAGAGATCAGAGTAGTAGCTGGCACATCAAAGGCAGTTAGTTTCTGTCGACTTCATTGATATTCTGTTCCTTAAAGAGTCTTGTGACTTCTAGGTGCTTCATCATCTGAACAGACTTCAGCCTGGAAGAAGAAGGGCTGCCATCACTGGTACCAGTAGCCTGGTGGTCTTTAAATGGCCTTTCCCCAAGCAGGACTGGAGCCCCTTCCTTGGAGTGAGGGGTTGACTTCACTGAGATGTCAATCCATCAATGCAAAGGAAGGACAGTAGACGGGGAGATATCTCAGTTTGCAGAAGCAATGGTGCACCACTCCGACTGCATATAGCTTCAGTCAGCAGGCCTAATTTTAGGAGATGTAAAACAAAAACTCAGTTGAGTGAAGTGAACTAAAAATAGACCCCCATTTATTCTGTTATAATTCACTTCCTCAGATGATAGGTCTGTTCCATTTAAGCAAAATTCTTTCCCTGTCATAATTGTCATAAAGATGTTTCCAGGATTATTAAGAACAATGAAAGCCTACATTTCATCTTGATTCATTGCAGCTGTCGTGACCTTCTATCTATTTCTGCTCTCCTCTAGAATTGCTGGCATTCAGTGAAACAGATGCTACTGTATTTTTAAGGGAGGGTTTGAGGTGGCCCCATTTTATTAAAAATATACAAGGAGTGTCATTAATAAGAGTATGTTGTATGAGTCACACTTTGGTGCCCTGGCAGGCCCTCCTGTGATTCTCATGACAAAAATACTTGTTTTATTTTAAATTCACAGTGTATTTTCACATTAAATAACTAAGTTTATTTTAGTGAATTTTGGGCAGCGTTTATTATATATAAGGCATTGTGCTGAGCACTGGAAAGGTTAAGACATAATTTCTGCCTCAAGGAACTTACTTGGGGAGGACAGATGCACATCAAGATGTGAAACATATGATCTCAGCAACTGGCACCAGAATCCTTCTTAAGGAGGGACCTGTCTTTGGGAACATATCTTTATAAACTATGAAGAGGTGGGGCGGGGCGTGGAACTTGAGGGCAGGAATGAAGCAATAACAAGAATGACTAAATGGCACCACGCGAAGCAAGGGGAAGAATTTGCTTTGTTCCTAAGAGGTTGAGCAGAGGGAAAAGATAGTTAGGAAGGGAGCAAGGGCTTCCATGGTGGCGCAGTGGTTGAGAGTCCACCTGCCGATGCAGGGGACACAGGTTCGTGCCCCGGTCCAGGAAGATCCCACGTGCCGCGGAGCGGCTGGGCCCGTGAGCCACAACTACTGAGCCTGTGCTCTAGAGCCCACGAGCCAGAACTACTGAGCCTACGTGCCACAACTACTGAAGCCTGCGTACCTACAGCCCGTGCTCTGCAACAAGAGAAGCCACTGCACCGCAACAAAGAGGAGCCCCCGCGCGCCGCAACTAGAGAAAGCCCACTCGCAGCAACAAAGACCCAACGCAGCCAAAAATAAATAAATAAAAAATAAATTAAAAAAGGAAGAACACTTGATATACACAACATGGATGACTCTCAAGTGAAGAAGTTAGGCTCATATAATTGCATACCATATGCTTATGTTTCAAAGACATTCTGGAAAAGGCAAAACTATAGTGACAGAGAACAGATCAGTGTCTGCCAGGGGTAAAGGATGAGGAGGGTGTGACTACAAAGGGGTAGCACTGGGGAGTTTTTGGGTGATGGAAGCACACTGTATCCTGATTGGAGTGGTGGTTACACAAATCTCTATGTGTGTTATACGTAATTCACAGGGATGTTACCGTTCCCTGAAAAAGTCAATCTTACTATATGCTAATTTAAAAAATAAAAACAAAATAAAAAATACAGCTGAGAAAATTTGGCAAGTAGAAGACAGAAAAGAGATGGAGCGAATGGTATGGGCACCAATGACCGCATTTCACAAAACAGAGGGCCCAAACATAATGTCAAATCCTGACCCCAAACAACAGGAGTTCAAAGTGTATTCCTTAAAGTTACACAGTGTGATGGTAAATTTTGTGTGTCAGCTTACTGGGCTAAGGGATTCCCAGATAGCTGGTAAAACATTATTAGAACTACCATATGGCCCAGCAACTCCACTCCTGGGTATATATCTGAAAAAAACCAAAACATTAATTCAAAAAGATACATGCACCACAACATTCATAGCAGCATTATTTATAATTGCCAAGATATGGAAGCAATCTAAGTGTCCATCAACAGATGAATGGATAAAGAAGATGTGAGGTATATATACATGTATACACACACACACTGGAATACTACTCAGCCACAAAAAATGAAATTTTACCATTTGCAGCAACATGGATGGACCTGCAGTGCATTATGCTAAGTGAGATAAGTCAGACAAAGATAAATACTGTATAATATCACTTGTATGTGGAATCTAAAAAATACAACAAACTAGTGAATATAATGTAAAAGAAGCGGACTCCCAGATATACAGAATTAATTAGTGGTTACCAGTGGGGAGGGAGGGGAGGGGCAGGATAGGGGCAGGAGAGTGGGAGGTACAAACTATTGGGTGTAAGACAGGCTCAAGGATGTATTGTACAACATGAGAAATACAGCCAATATTCTGTAATAACTGTAAATGGAAAGTAACCTTTAAAAATTGTATTAAAATCTTTTTTTAAATTTAAAATTTTGAAAAAAATTATGTGGAAATGTAAAGAGTCAAATACACCTCCCCCAAAATGAAAAAACAGTAAACAATCAATATCTAACATAAATAAATAAACAAATAACAGAGAAAGTAGTATAAAATACTACGTAATGTGTCAAAAGAAAGAAGGCAGGAGTAAGACTATATGGTTCTTTCACCTTTCTGTCTGCCTTTTTCCCTATGTATTTTTTAAACCTCTTTCGTAAAGTTATATTTTTGTTATTAGGAAAATATTTGTTACATCTAGATATATATGGACAAAACGTCAAATATAAGTACATACTGGAAATTAGGTACTTCTATGCCATAATTTGCAAGAAAAGTATAACTCCTTAGTTCTAACATTGCCAAACTGAGACTGTTGCTCTCATGCATTCTACAACAAAATTCATTGAACATCTCCTATGGGCAGGGACAGAGCAGGTGGAAGCCAGACACTTCGACATATGACTTGCTGGGTAAGGTTCAGGAATGTGCCAGCAGAGCAGAAACCCCTGGAATCGACTCAGTCTACCTTTGGGCCTTGCTGGCACTTATGCAACATACATAGGTCACCTCAAAATGAGTTGAGTTTGCAGCCCCAGGCTTATGTTTCCAACTGACTCCTGAACATCTCCACGTAAGTGTCCCACTAGCATCTTAAACTCAACACATCCAAGACAAGCTCACTATCTCCCGCATATCATCCCCCAAACCACACACACACGTGCACACACCTGTGCACCTGTTACTCCTCTTGTGACATGGATCCCAGCAATATCCTTCATGTTAACCACCTCGAAACCAAGAACTCCCTGTATCACACTCTTGACGCCAGGCAGCATGTGGGATCTTCCCGGAGCAGGGCTCGAACCCATGTTCCCCGCACTGGAAGGCAGACCCTTAACCACTGCGCCACATGGAAGCCCAAGGGTTCTTCCTTTTTATTTTCTTATTTTTATTCCATTGCTGGGTAGGATTTTATACGTTTAATCCATTCACTCAATGAAGGACATGTGGGTTGTTTTCTGCTCTTGGAGATTGTGAATAAAGCAGATATAAACCTTCAGGTACAAGTTTTTGTACGAACATATGTCTTTGTTTGTCTAGGGTAAATACCCGGAAATGAGATTACTGGGTCATATGTTAAGTGTACGTTTAGCTTCATATGAAACTGCGAAACTGTTTGCTAGAGTGGCTGTACCATTGCACGATCCCATCCACCATGTGTGAGAGTTCCAGTTGTTCTTCATTCTCACCAGCACATAGTACTGTCAGGTTTTTGTTTTGTTTTGCTCTATTTAGCCATTCTAGTAGGTGTGAGGTGATAGCTCATCATGGTTTAAATTCCCCTGATGGCTAATGATATTGAACATCTTTTTATGTTTTTATTTGTTTCCTATATATACTCTTTGGTAAAACACCTAAATTTTTTAACTGGGGTGTTTTTTTCTTACTGTTGAGTTTTGGGAGTTCTTTATACATTTGGATGCAAATCCTTTGTTGCATCTGCAATTTGAAAATAGTTTCTCTCAATCCGTAGCTTGTATTTTCATTCTCTTAGTAGTGTCTTTCCCAAAAGAAAAGTTTAAAATTTTTGATAAAGTCCAATTTAGTAATTTTTTCTTTTAAAGTTGTGCTTTTGGTGTCTTGCCTAAGAACGCTTCACCAAACTCCAGGCCACAAAGATTTCTCTGTTTTCTTCTAAAAATATTATAGTTTGACATTTTACATTTAGATCTACGATCCATTTTGAACTAATTTAAGTATAAGGTATGAGGCTTAGGTTTAGTTTCATTTCTTTGCATATAGATGTCCAATTGTTCCAACATCATTTGTTGAAAAGACTAGCCTTTCTCTATTAAATTACCGTTGCACCTTTGTCAAAAATCAGTTGACCACCATTGTGTGGATCTATTTCTGAATTCTCTGTGCTGTTCCATTGATCTATGGATCTACCCCTTTGCCAGTACCATGCCACCTTGACTGCTGTGCCTGTAGTAAGTCTAAAAATCAGATAATGGTGAGTCCTCCAACTTTCACTTTGGCAAAATTGCTTTGTCTGTTTAGTTCCTTTCCCTTTCTATATAAATTTTAGAATCAGCATGTCTGTATCTATTTTAAAATCTTATTGAGATTTTAATTGGCACCGGAGAATTGAACTATATATCTATGTGTCTGTAAATATCTCTAAGTCTCTGGGTCTTTACTATGCGGAGTCTTCCAATTCATGAACGCAGTATATCTCTTCATTTATTTAGGTCTTCTTTATTTCATCAGCATTTTAGTGGTATTTAGAATCCAGTATCCTATGCATATTTTGTTTGATTTATGCGTAAGTATTTCATTTACACTTGGACCTATTTTAAGGTATCATGGGGTTTTTTTTTAAATGCCAGTTTCCAGTTGTTTATGAGTAGTATATAAAAATATGAGTAGTATATAAAAGTAGTATGAGTAGTATATAAAAATATGATTAATTTTTGTGGGTTGACTTTGTATACAATAACCTTGCTAAACTGACTTTCACTTTTTGTGGATTGAAATTTTCTACATAGAAAATCATGTTGCCTAAGAATAGGGGCAATTTCATTTCTTCCTTTCCAATCTGTGTACCGTGTATTTCTGTGCTTTACCTTATTGTGCTCACTAGGACTCCCATTTATCGTGCTGAATAAGAGTGATGAGAGGGAGTATCCTTGCTTGGTCCTGATGTTAGAGGGAAAATATTTCATCATTAACTACAATGTTAGCTGTAGTTTTTTTGTTGACGCCCTTTATCTAGTTGATAGAGTTCCCTTTCATTCCTACTTTGATGAGAGTTTTTGTCATGCATGGATATTGAATTTTTTCAAATGTTTGTTCTGCTTCAATGTATGTGATGATCATGTGATTTTTCTTCTTTAGACTGTTAATATGGTGGATTTTATTGATGGATTTTTCTATATTGAACCAGCCTTGTGTTCTCAGACTAAACCCCATGCAGTTGTAGTTTATTATTCTTTTTATATATTACTTGATTCAAGTATATATTACTTGATTTTATATATATACTTGATTTATATATTATTTCTTCATAGTTAAGGATAATAACATTTGCCTTCTGTTATGTAACCATAATTAAGTGTTTCTTGTTTTGTCTCTAAAAGTTGAGTCCTGTAGAGGTAAGGTAACTTGCCTAAGCTATGCCACTAATAAATGGTGGATCCAGGATCCCATCCAAGATGAGGGGACTCTGGAACCCTCTTTTTTTTTCTTTTTTTTTTTTTTTTTTGGGGGACGGGGGCCTCTCCCTGTTG
>NW_020174149.1:7442809-7458299 GCF_003031525.2 Neophocaena asiaeorientalis asiaeorientalis
GAAACCTCTTTTTTTTTTTTTTTTTTTTTTTTTTTTGGCGGTACGCGGGCCTCTCACTGTTGTGGCCTCTCCTATTGTGGAGCACAGGCTCCGGACACGCAGGCTCAGCGGCCATGGCTCATGGGCCCAGCGGCTCCACGGCATGTGGGATCCTCCTGGACAGGGGCACAAACCCGTGTCCCCTGCATCGGCAGGCGGACTCTCAACCACTGCACCACCAGGGAAGCCCCTGGAACTCTCATTTTTAACTGTAGAAACGTCTGTCTCCCACTGATATAAGGCTGATGGGCCCCTCCATGGGTGACTCACTCTATTAGGACTGCTTCGCCCATGACAAACTGGACCCAGATGCTTCTGTAAGTGGTAACTCAGCCAGATCAGAATAGTAAATTGTAGAACTGACCCTTGAGCCCAGCTCCTTCCACTATATCATACTGCCTTCTTAACAGCTAGCCAGCAAATAGACTTTTGGCAGCCCAGCAGCACCAAAAGAAGTGGCCAGGGAAGAACAAATGATGTCAGGAGCATGGACCACAGAGACATTAGGCGGGGTGTAGAGGATCACCTGCAGGCCAAAGAAGGACTCCTTGGGTGCTAAACAGAGAAGGAAGGGCCTGCCACTCTTCATCAGTGGGGCCCAGAACTGGAGTGAGGTACAAGGGTGACGATGGAATTATAGAGCACATATGCCGAGCAGACTAGGTCTGTTGACCTAGGGGCCTGACCCAGAGGGGTTTGGAAGCAGGTTCTATAATGGATGAGAATACCATCGGATCCAGCAGTGAGACCCTTTCAGTGCTGTCCTTGAGCTAAGCTGTAAGTCATTGTTTCTCTAGGGTCCAATCCAAGTCCAGACCCAGAGGCTTCTCTTGGATTCTCCATCCAAAGGACCCAGTAAAGTGACGGTGAGAAAAGAAAGTCTAGATACATTTACATTATCATCTGCAATAGGTGAAATACTTTGGAAACATCTTGAACTTTCTAGAAAGTTTGGAATTTCCCATCTTTTGATTATTTTTGTTACCTTTGTCTCCTTTCATATTTGAGCAGTGCTCATAATCTTTATTCCAGAGTCAAGAAAGGGAGGCCATATGCTGAAAACCCTGCATTTTTCCCTGCAGCCAGCAGGGAGGTGTGAAAGGAGAGTAGGGGACCTAGGTGGACCAACAGGGTTGGCCCACGCAAGCCTCTGTGTTACCTGAAGAGGGAGTTTCAGATACAGGCTATTTACAGTTGAGGGCATCAGCCTCACAGCATAGGGTTACTCTAAGCAGTTTCCATTTTAAGTGTTCTCAGCCCTCCCCCGCTGCCAAGACAGCTGCTGGCTCACGTTTAATGCAGTAATCAGACTGTTCTCAGAGTCCATCATTCAGCCTTGGCTGTCCTTTCTGGCCCTGGCAAAGGCCTAGCACTTAGCTCCTTGGGCCCCAGTCTCTCTCTCTCTCTCTCTCTCTCTCTCTCTGCGCCTCTCTCTCTCTGCCTCTCTGCCCTTCTTTTGCTTCTGATGCCCTTCCCTGCCCCTTCCTTCCTACTCTGGCTGTCACACTCCATGTGAAGCAACATCTGCCGTGGTCCTGGGTCAGAAGACAGTCGGGCCACTCCCCCTACCCAGCTGCAGGCTTGCCGTGTATTTCCTGGGTGTTCAACCTTCACTGTTTTCCTGGGTGATGTCATTACTAAGGGGTTAGCGTGGTGGTTAAGAGAGCCTGACTTGCCTGGGCTCACCTCTCAGCTCTCCACTTACTAGAGATAGATAGCCTGCTTCCCCTCTGTGCCTCATCTGTAAACTGGAGATCATACTCATAACTAGTACCTACATCATGAGATTGCCCAAGTGCCCTTTAAATGAATTAATACACGTAAAGTACTTGGAACAGTGCCGGGCACGCACAAATGCCTTCCCATTTCTTTGTCTTCTTGCTGTTGCTGTCACCCTTTGCATGTTGCAGCTTCCTTACCCAGACTCCGAAGTCACCTTTGTGTGCATAGTAAAGAGAAAGAACCAGATCTCAGTGAAAGTTGATTATTTCAAATGAAGGAGAGGAAGGAGTCACAGGTTTCAAGCTTAGATGAATGGGAGAAAGCCTTTGACAGAAATGGTAATGCTGGGAGTGAGGAGCTAGAACTGATGACAGTAGGGTTATCTCACTAGTTTGCAAATTAATCTGCTGGGATGGGAGCATATTTCTTTTTGATAGTACTTTTTGTCTAAAATAAATAGAAGATATGAAACCTCAACCAGTTTTTGAGACAGTGTTCCAACTATGTATTATTTCTTAGCAGTTCCTAGCGCCAGGTCCTTGACTACCAATGCTAGGCTCTTTTTTGAGTTTACAAGGTTGTTCTTTGCAGGTCCAACACAGGTTTTTAAAGCAGTCTTTCTTATAATTTAAATTTTAGTCTTGAAAGCCTGGGAATGGTGGCATTATCGAATAAGAGAGAATGGTGCTGAATCCCCATTTCTTGGGACAAAGTGACTGAAGGATAAAAGTGTGAAGACAGTTTGAAGAATCAGGGCTGTGGCGTAACCTCAAAGGCAGTGGCTTCTCTTCCCATACCTGCATGTTTTGTTGCGGCAGACAGATGTCAAAAATCTAGGGACTTAAAGTTTATATAGATTTCATTTCAACAAAATACTGCTCACAGTTTTTTTTAAAAGCTGGATATGCTGGTACTCATAGAGGAATGGCTTATTTTTTGCACGCTATGAGTTACCACTCAAAAATCAGAGGAAAAGCAATATGTAAAAGCTATAATATTTGGCAAGATATGAGTAGTGCTATAGAGAATTACAAATGATGTGCTTTGGAGGGGCTGTGTGTGGATCATATAAAGAAAAGGCTAGTTGAAGAAGTTTTTAAAAAAAGATCTTGTATAGAAAACTGTTTTTGATGTAGAGCTTAAAGGAGAAGAAAAAGTTTGGGCAGGTACAGCAGGGCTGAGGCAGCAGGAGTATTCCCAGAAGAGGCAGAAGCGTGAGCCCAGGATGGGAAGTACAGTTGTAGGTAGGGAGGCACTGCTCTACAGTGGAACTGCTTTATTACACTGGTGTGGGTAGAAAAATGTTGGCATCTATAGGTAAACTCAGGCTAGAATGCAGAAATAGTCAAGCCCAGCAGGTGATATTAACGAGGACTTTGACAAGGGAAATGGAAAACCATTGCAGGTTTTGAGCAGAGTCACTTGATCCGGGTGGCAGGGGCACTACTAAGGGCAAGCACGTTGTTCTAGGAACAGAAAAGGGCTCTTTATCTGGCCTTCCAGGATCAGGAGGCCTCCTGGAAAATAGCCAAGAGACAAACGTGAAAAGAGCAGAGAGATTAGCTCAAGCTAAGGTCCAGAGGTGAGCTCCAGCCTGGAAGGCTCAAGAAGCGGAAGGTCTGGGCTGGTCACTAAGGGCCTTGTGCAACATGACGGGACCTGAACTTGATCCTGAGGGCAGTGGGGCACCAGCAGAGATTTTTATGGAGGGGGAGGGACATGGTAAGTGACATGTCCCTTATACTGATCACTCTGATGGCTGTGTGGAAGAGGATGAGACAGGAGGCAGGAAGACCAGGTGAGGGAATCCAGAAGTGCTGGTGGCCTGCATTAAGTCAGCATCACAGAGATGGAGAAAAGGAGCCAGATTCTAGAGTAATCACTCAGGAAAAATCAACAGGAGTTTGTGATGGAGTGGCTGTTGAGAACAAGCAACAGGGAAGGGTCTGAGTTGGCCTCCAGGTCCTTGGGCAAGGAGGTAGATGCCAGCATATGGTAACCAAAGTGATGCCAGGGGAAAGTTCATTTTCTCTGAAAATATTTCCTGTCTCTCTTGGATCTCAGGCTCTCTCTTCTCCTACATAAAGACGGTAGCAGCCGGAGGAAGGTAGGGCCAGTTCTGGCTGTCCTTGGGATTCAGATTTAGTAAAGAAATGCAAGTACCCTGGTGACTGATACCTGTCTGCCCCCAAGTTTGGAGGAAGCTGAGGGCTGGGCTAATGAGCAGGCTGTGTACCTGGAAACCTGAGTACTAATTTGAGGTTGAACAGCCACATTGGAGAAAGTCCCTTTGGGAGACTGCAAGGCTGGCATTGTACTGGAATGATTGGGTTTAGATCATCTTTGAGACAAACGACCTGCTAGATTTGGATCAAACCCCTAGATTTTGATGCGGGTTTCTCACAGAAACCAGGATCAATCAGACAGATGTAGTAATGGCATAGGGTGGCAGGGTCACTAAATAGCAGGAGGACGTGCATTTCATTCCATTTGGGCTGGACTGCCATCCCCCTCCCCCAAACTGTACTGAAACCCGATCAACTCATTTGTTGGAACGACACATGGATATGCCAGAGCTTTTATAATTTATCAAGACAGGAGGACAGACACCTCATCACCCTTGGCCCAGTTAGCACTGTTTCTAATATTCCTGGTTCACTTCCGTTTTTCAGCCTGTATTTGGCCGGCGATGGGCTAATTTGCATTACTCTTCTACTATTTTGCCTCTTTTTAGGATCCAGGCTGTTCCACTGGAAGCTTGTTTTAGAAGAACCGAGTCAACAAAAGCTTTGTGTGGAACTCAGCAAATTGTCACACCCGATAACAATGTTAAGAAAGAACAGGAGCAAACTTCGAAATGATGTTTTAGTTTTTTGTTTTGTACATAGGGGGACGGGGAGGTGTGTTTGGTGGATATATTTACCATGGGAAAAGTGTTCAGGAGTGACTGTCTCTCTCGATTATATCTTTAGTGAAGTTGCCAATAATCAGGATTTACATAGAATAAAAGACCCAGTGAATATTTGAAAATCTTCTCTTTCCTGTTTCTGTATACTGTAACCATGGTAACAAGACTTCTTAGGCTTGTAGATTTTTAAGAAAGCAAATTACGGATGAATTGTTAATAAATATTGAAGGTGGAGTAGAAACAACTGTCACGGTAACTATGGTCTTCAATGTGCAAATGAATATGTCCTTAGATGTCCTTTTGTACAAAACCAATTAAGCTGTAGTCCCCTTAGCCATGAAGTTATTCGCTCTTTCCTACCTCACAGGAGAGGACTGAAGGATACCATACTAATTTCAGGTGAGGGAGAGCCCTCTGGTGGAAAATCATCAGGGCAGACAGTGGCACAGGAAAAAAAGCAGAGAAGTCAAAGAAGGAATGTTAAATTTAGTCCATCGAGTTGAACTGCAAAACATAAACATGATGGGACTTGCCATATCCTCCTGCTGATTTGGAAGATTTTTATCGACAAGTCTGTCGTGTGGAATTGTCAGGAAGGTATGGAGGCCTGTGCTAAGTAGGAACTCAAATTAAAATCATTATTCCAAGGATACACAATGTTCTTCATAGCCCTCACCTAAAAAGCTTGGGATGGACGAGGTCAGGGAGTGGGGGGGTTGCATTTTGGTAATAAATTTAAAAATCTAAAGTAGATGAGACGAACACCACCACCCCTACTCAGGGGTTGTTAGAGATAGGGTTCCAGTTGCTTCTTTAAACGGAAGAATGCAATTCATTGTGTTGTTTTTCTTGTAACTAGGAAGAAAATTACAAAGCACTTTCACCCCCTAATCCCTGACCGTAATACATGCCTGAGATTATAATGCCACATTTTTACAAAAATTTTCATAGTCTCTTGGCTAGGGTCATGGTATTTCTGTTAGCCCTTTATTCTTATTACTAATTATTTGTAAATATGAGAGGAGACTTTAAAAATCTTAAAATTTTGCAGTTTAAAATGACTTACTGGCTAATTGTTTATAGAGGGAGATTTTAAAAATCATATTGTGTGGAAAATACCCCGCTGTACACGTGCATTCATACATACATTCCTAAAAAACATATATCGTTAGGGTTGGGGCCCCTGGCTTATAGCTGTGTTATTGACCATCATCTGTGAGCCCCTCTCAAGGGGTCAAAAAGCATGTTTCCAGGCAATAAGAAACTCACTTTGAAGCTTATGCCCTACAAAGCCTGTGTAAGATGCATCACCAGTGCAGTAGAGTTGGCCGGTTAAAATGTGGACCCCAGCACCTTTTAGCTAAAACCACAATTGCCTTCATTTCCAGTCTGTGACACTGGAGAGTCTCTGACTGTCTAGTTGGCAAACCTGGTTTGTCCTTTTCTGACAAATGGCCGTATGGAGAAAATGGCTATAGCAAGAGCTTGTAAATCCTATCTGTCCTTCAAGGACCATCTAAGTAAGGTCTCCTGTCTTCCTTGCAGCCTGAACTCTCGGGGTCTTCCTCTCTGTGAGACTCACATGGGCGCTCAGTCATATGCTGCGTTGTATGGTGGCTTAACTCCTTACATGGGTGTCCTGTCTCCCTGGTAGATGCATATGCCCTTGAGGGCAAGGCCAGTGTATCCTGGGTCTAGTCATTCATACTCATTCATTCATTCACTCATTCATTCATACAACAAATAGCTTTTGAGACTATCTGGGGCCAAGTTTTACTCTCTGGAGATGTACTGGTGAACAAAACGAACAAGATCTCTTTCTGCCCGTGGGAGTGGTGAACCTTCAACTCATACCCACAACTGGAAATTTTCCACAAGGAAAGATAAATATAAATATATACACTGTGATAAAACTTACAGAGGAAAAAAGAATATAGTGCCATAAGAGAGAACCCTGGGTGGCCTTATTTATGTTGGGGGTCAGAAAACACCACCGAAGTAGAAATGTTTAAGATGAAAACCAAAGACATGGTATATTCCCCATGTACTAAAAAGTACTTCTTACTTCGAGAAATGTTTAATCAGCTCTCAGGTCACGTGGTATAATACTACTAGCTGCAGGGGGTGCTCCTGGCTGTGTCTTCCAGTGTGACCACACCCTTCCCTTATTTGCCACCAACCAGTGTATCTTCTTTCTGGTGCTCCCTAGTTCTAATAGCCCATGGAGACCCTGCCGTGTCAGCACAAGCTATAGTGGAAGTGAAACAGCTGGACCTCGGTGCTACTTGCAGAGATAGGACAAAGGTTCTTCTCGTGAACATATTTACAAAGCATTTTAGCAGTCTAGAGAACAATTATGCTAACCACAGCACCATGCCCTTGATGGCTGTAATGCTTCAAAATAAAAAGCACGTGGCCTTTGGAATTCAGCAGATCTGGGTTTGAAGCTAGCCCTGTGACCTTGAAGAGATTTCATAGTCTGTTTTCTCATCTGTAAAATGAGGGCAAACCCCCTTGAAACTCACAAGGTTTTGTGAGGATTAACATAACGCACCCAGACACAGAAGAGAAGGCAGTCGCTAAACCTTCATTGCAATCCCCTGTACTTCTTTCTTTCTGGATTTGGTCCGGGAGGGACCTGGGGACACCAGGCAGCGTAATTATTCAGAACCTGGAAGCTGGAGTCAGGAACACACAGACAGAAGCCCAGATAAGTGGGTGGGGCCCACCTAGGAGGAGAAAGAGGGGCTTTGCATTAGGGCTCCTTAAGACTTATGGGAGTTTGATCACAAGAAAGAGTCCGTTCTAGGTCCCCCAGGAGAGGGATGTGAGCAGGGCAGGAGGTAAGTTTCCCTCAAAACCTGAGACCCATAGGTAACTGCATTGGTGAGATGGGCCTTGGGAGTGGTGCAGGGGAGGGCAAACAGGAAAGGCAGAAAAGTATGGGAGGAGAAACTTACCTCGAATAGGACATACGGCTTGTCTTGCAAATGTCTGCAAATGTTATGATTATAATCAGATCCCTCTTAATCCTTTACAGGTAAGTACAGATGCTTCCAGCTTGAGAAAGACAGATCCCAAAGGTCGGAGTGCACTGTTGGCTGATATCCAGCAAGGAACTCGCCTACGAAAAGTCACACAGATCAATGACCGCAGTGCCCCGCAAATCGAGAGTAAGTGAGCACGTGGGCCAGGGCGGCTGAGAGCCAAGGGCAGGCCATGTGAGGCTCAGCCAGACACGCCTGGCTTGCTCAGGGCAGGAGCCACAAATGCTACCCAGGACACACATCAGGCCATCTCAGACCTGCTCAGTGTACAATTCACGTGGGCGAGAGAATCAGAGCCACCCTTCCAGGTCTGCAGAGGGTGTATAGCGTGTCTACCATCACTTTTCAAATGCTTAAAAAAAAACTTCATGGTAAGATAATTTTTTAGTTGTGATAAAATACACATAATATAAAACTCACCATTTTAACCATTTTAAAGTGTCCAATTCAGTGGCATTTATCCATATATATTCAGAATGTTGTTGCATCCATCACCCCTGTCTAGTTCCAGAACATTTCCACCACCCCAAAAGGAAACCCATACCTATTAGCAATCCCTCCCTAGTCCCTCTATCTCCCCGAATCCCTGGCAACCACTAAGTCTACTTTCTGTCACTATGGATTTGCCTCTTCTGCATATTTCATACACATGGAATCTTATGATACGTGGCCTTTTGTGACCGGCTCCTTTTATTTCCCATAATGTTTTCAAAGCTCATCCATGCTATAGAATGTATCAGTACTTTACTCCTTTTTATTGTTGAAGAAGAGTTGATTGTATGGATGTACCACTTTGTGTTTATCCACCGTGAGACAACATTTAAAGATCATTTACCCTGTGTCAACATAGTCCTCAAATTGAATGAGAGAAAAATTCAAGTCTCAACATTAACAAATGCACACAGATGTCCACAGAGCCTGGCAAGGTTTTTGTTTTTCACAAGGAAAAATATTTCTGCTGAATTCTCTCACAGGATCATATGACTGTGTGTTTCTGTGACTTCTAGAGTATGATGGTGTAAAAGGAGCCCTGTGCCTGGGTCAGATGACCATGTTGAGTTCTGATTCTGCTACTGGGCAAATCAGGGAAGCTCTCTGAGGCTCAGTTTCTCATCTGCAAAATGGGGAGATAGTAATACCTGCTCTCTTTTTTTGGTCAAGATTGTTGAAGGCTGAAATAATATATGCGGAAATATTTTTCAATGTCAGGTATTATTATGTCTCCATATATTTTGCTATGATACCTGATGGTAATTCTCAAAGATAGTCCTAAGATATAATTGTATCCAATATCTTTAATTATATATGTTAATGCACATGGATAGACAAATTATTTTAAGACATATTTTCAACATTGATTATAATAAAAATTAGTTTCTGGCTAGACCCACCATCTAATTAGTTAAGCCCAATTAACAGATAAATCCATTTTATTGGAACACTCATTTCTTTATCATTCTAGTGAAGAGGTGATGTATAATGTTAATACTTGGAATAATCTGGCCACATTCATCCAGGAGTGGGCACTGTGCCCTGATTTCTCTGTGCATATTAGCTTCAGGCTGTGAACATTTTCTGCCAGGAATTCTTGTAAGCTGTCTTCTCATTTTATGTAATCACATACATCTGGAAGGCTGGAATTAGTGACACCTCTCCTCAGGGGCTCATGAGCTTTCTCTTCCATAGAAAAAGAACCGGTGCAGGGAGGAACATGGGGCGCGGGGAGTGGGAGCCGGGGAGACAGAGAAGGAAAATGCCAAAGCAAAAATCACTGCAGACCTTCACTTCCTGCTTGCAAGTCCTGGGCCAGGCTCTGTAGACAAGAAGTTAAAATTACTGCCTGAATTAAATCTGTGGGTTTTCTTGGTCTAGTCCTCCCACAAAAGCAGTCAAGTGAAAATGGGGTCAGCTCTATACATAACAGTGTCTGGGTTTTCTAATTTGAAAGGTACTACCAGTTCCCCCATTGGCATCTACTAAATGGCAGTATAAGGATGCTTTTTTTTTTTTTTTAATCCCTTTTCAGAGTGGTCACTACTGATGGTTCTTTGGTAGCTTGGAGAGGGTGGCAGACAGGCCTGGGCACATGAGTCTATAGGGTATCAAGGCAGGGGGTTCTTGAGAAAGGTACTGGGTAGAAGGGTAACACTGGTGGTGAGAACAGGACGGCTGCCACAGGCAGTGTTAGACCACAGTCGGGGTGAGAGTTGGCCACTCAGCTCTGCTCACAGGTCCTCATCTACTCGCCTCTTCTCTCTAAAGGTTCTAAAGGAACCAACAAAGAAGGAGGAGGTCCTGCAAACTCTCGAGGCGGGAGCACGCCCCCAGCCCTGGGAGATCTGTTTGCTGGTGGCTTTCCAGTGTTACGACCAGCAGGCCAGAGGGATGCAGCAGGTAAGGAAGAGTTCCGACTGGCTACCCTGTGACCCTTGTCTCCTTACCTTGTAGAACCAACAGGACAATCCTCACCTGCCAGTAAGTGACATGTTGAGAGTGAACAGTTATATGGTAGGAGATCACATATTTGGAAGCCTGAGCACTGGAAGTTTCCAAAAACACAGAATTGTTTTTAAGGGATCTTTGAAATCTTCATCCTGTTTAAATCATCCCACTGTAATCACTGAAGAATGAGTTGCCATAGTGTAGAGTCTTTAGCAACGGTGAGATCGTGGCCCACACTGCAAAGTATGGATGTAAATCACAATAGAAGATCTTAGTGACATCACTGTGGACTCGCGGCAATGCTGAGTTGTGATGGTTCTCCAGCATTGTATCTGTTAGGTGTTGCTGTGTAACAAACCCTAAACCTGAGGGGCTTTGAATAACCATTTATTTAGCTTACAGCTCGGTGGGTTGGCAATTAGGGTGGCCTCAGCTGGGCCCCAGCTAGCATCTACAGGTTGCGTCAGTGGCTTTGCTAATCGTATATTTCTTATGTCTCTGGTGCCCCTGCTGGGACAACTGGCCTGACTGATCCCTCTGGTCTCTCAGGATCTAGCAGACTATTTAGGTTTGTCTTCATGGTGATGGCAGGATGGAGAGGACAGAGTATATAAAGCCTCTTGAGGCTTAGTCTTTTTTATTTTTAATAAATTTATTTATTTTCTTTATTTATTTTTGGTTGTGTTGGGTCTTCCTTGATGCGCACAGGCTTCCTCTAGTTGCGGCGAGCGGGGGCTACTCTTCATTGTGGTGCGCGGGCTTCTCATCGCGGTGGCTTCTCTTGTTGTGGAGCACGGGCTCTAGGCACGCGGGCTTCAGTAGTTGGGGCATACGGGCTCAGTAGCTGTGGCTTGCGGGCTCTAGAGCACAGGCTCAGTAGTTGTGGCACGTGGGCTTAGTTGCTCCGTGGCATGTGGGATCTTCCCGGACCAGGGCTCGAACCCATGTCCCCTGCATTGGCAGGCAGGTTCTTAACCACTGCGCTACCAGGGAAGTCCTGGCTTAGTCTTGGAACTGGCAAAGCATCACTTCCTACCACGGCCTGTCGCCCGAAGCAAGTCGCAGGCCAGCTCAGAGACAAGGGTGGGCAAGAGACTTCAACTCTGATGAAAGGAACTGCAAAATCACATTTCCAAGACTGTGGAATCTGGAATGCGTGGTTAATTGAGACCATTTTTGCGACCAGTCTACCACAGTCATTTGTGTTTTAACAGGTACCAGATGTTTCGAAAGCACTGAATTAAAATCGGGCAAATATATAATTATTATGTGCAAAAAAAAAGTGTTTTTCCTATTACTGTGCTCTTTAGTCAGCAAGATATAACAAAATCCAAGAATTTCATTTGTCTAGGGAATATCAAGCCCCAAACGTTCCTGGTCTAGAGTCTTCTACCATGTGACTTCTCTAACCTCTTCAATGGCCTCTGTGGCTGTTAGATGTTCCAGGGTGCATTTGCTGCCATCACTTACTGATAAAGTCAGTTTGAACCTTCGGAGCCATTTCATTTCCTCATCTTTGCTGAGACTTCGGCAGATAAAAAGGTGCTGAAGTCCTCCTGAATAAAGAGAGCTGGCATTCCTCAGTGCCCGCTTCTTTTTCAAGATTCCTGAGTTGGATCCAAAAAAAAGTCCTCGGGGGTATAAAACTTCCACTGGTCTCTCTTCACACAAATAAAGATAGGAAAGATAACCGCCAGTGAGCTTTTAACAGGGACCAGCCAAAGGGAGTCAGCAGTGTTCTAACTTGTCTCCAATAGGACACAAGTGCCAGATGTTTGAGCCACTAGGTGAAAGACAAGAATTGACCTTTTTGGAGGCAACAAAGACCATAATGAAGTGACTAATTATGCCTGTTCCAGGATGGAAACTCAAGAACAAGCCAATAGGTAGATACACGGGCTGGGTGCCATGTCAGAGTAAGACAGACCATGGCTCTCCTCTCTCAGAATTCTCCTATTGACCCCTTTGTCATTCAGAGAAAAGGACTTCGGCCCTTGCTACCTGTCTCATCTTCTTTGCTACCACCCTCCTTGTTGTTCTTGCACATGCCAGGCATGCTGCTACCACAGGGCCTTTGCACTGACCGCTCCTATGGCCTGAACACTCTTCCTAAGGTGTCCACATGGCCCAGTCTCCCTTCCTTCAAGTCTCTACTCAAGTGGCAGCTGATCAACCTATCAGGGAGGCTTTTACTCATCATCTCATATATTGATAAAATATGAGTCCCACCCTCTCATTCTGTATTCCCTCTACCTTGATTTATTTTTCTTATAGTTATCACCATCTGACATATTATTTATTAACTGGTTTCTTTCTTTATTTTCTGTCTTCTCCCTCTAAATGTAAGCTCCATGAAGGCAGGAGCTGTGTTGTGTTCACTGCCTTACAAGTGCCCGGTGCATAGTGGGTGCTCAGTATTTGTTGAGTGGAATGTGTGAGTGGGTAGTGTGGTCGCTTAGAGCCATCAGGCCCAGAAATCAGTGTCCAGTGCTCACAATACTTTTAGCGGCCCATGAAAATGTTTGAATTTCTTTTAAAATTTAAAATACATGAACTTTTAGGGTCAAAGATTATATTTGTCTTTATACCAAAGCAGTCAGGAAACATAATTTTAAAAACATTTTTTAAGGAGGAAGGGGCCCACAGAGGCAAAAGCGCCCAGGGTCTTTGAAAGTCATAATGTGGCCCTGGCTTAGAGCTCCGAGGGAGGGATCGTTAAAATATGATGAGTAAACGTCACTGGCTTGTATAGAATGTGTAATGAGACTCCCATGCAATCCAAGTTCTCTTGGAAACATAGACAGATGGAAAGAGGAAGCCATAGTTCATCTTTTGATAAACCCCAGCCTCTAAAAGCTGATTCCTTTCACATCAGTGAAGCCCCCTTGATGCTCTTGAGCTGGTCCTTCCCCACCCGCTTCATGGTCTCCTCCTGTGTTTCTAATTGGATTTCTAGGGCTAGCGTTCATGTTCTGAAGGAAAGCCTCCTTCCTTCCTTCCCTTGGTGCTTGCTTACTCTTGGAGCCCTCTCTGCTGCCTGGTTTCCTCACCTGCACTGATGCTGATTCCCGTGGGTCTCACCTTCAATTCGTGCCGCCCAGCTCTCTGCTTCATCCTGGAATGGGCATGAACATAAGCTGGGCAAGGATTTGTCCTTGTTTCTGCTGCTCACATTATGATAAAAAAAAAAAAGGCTTTTCCCATTTCTCATTAGGTTGGTCACTTAAAAGGTTTTGGAATCTTGGATACGTGGTGTTCCCAGACACTTAAGGGGTTGATTCTGTTCCTCAAACTTGTTATCCTTTTAAAGTTCATCTGGAAGATGGGCACAGAGGGAGGCCTTGCCTTGTTTGGAGAGCAGTCTGGGTCCTCCATCTTCTTCTCTGTGTACTGTGGAAACAGGTTTGAGACCTTGGATGCAGGAATCCCTGAGGCTGACACCTATATAAAATGTCTCACGTTGGAGTTGCAGGTGGACAGATCCTGTCCCTGGAAAGGCCAGGTGGGGACCTTCCACTCCTGGTCATGGTCAGTCAGCCATTCTGGAAATGCCCGCCTTAGACCTCCGGTGGCACCAAGTCCGCCAGGGTGGATGCATAGGTGCAAAGACATTATCTCCTCCACGACCACCTCAAAGAAAATTGCAACAGAGAATAATGACACCACCACCCTGCCTCAAGAACAGCATTCCACAGTTGAGACTTGTCCTGAGTCGTGTTGTCCAGGTGGCTGTCACATCATAGCCAGAGGAGGGTCATCTGTTTGGAAAGCCAGATACCGCGGTCCTGCTCGCTTAGTTTCAGCCCCAGGATCGCCTCTTCCATATCCTGCCTTGATTGGCCTGACTTGCGGCGTCAAGTACTTTTAGCACCTGATTGGGTAAACACACTGGAGACTCACAGGCTGAAACGCTCAGAACCATCAACAGCTGCTGGCATTATAATCTGACATGAAAGCTGTGTTTCCTATTCTGCAGCACCGGGAAGTTGGAGGTGTGAGAAGCAAACATTTTTTTCAAGTGTTTTCCACATGTTTTCATGGAGATTATAAAATATAGGGGTGCTGGAATAGGAAACCTGTATTCTCCAAAATTCCTTTTAGGAAGAGCAGTGTATTTATTCAGAAGAAATGTCTTAATATGCCTCCTGAGTGGAGGGTGGGTCCTCCAAGGACATATTTAACCGATTGCGGAACTTCTGTGCAGTAAACAGGGAGAGGAACTTTTTTCTCCTCAGAGCGACAGAGGGGAAAAAAGGGTAAGAAGTGGCAGTTGGGTGAAAAGGTGTGCAAAGAGTGAGGAGGCCCCAACTGGGGAGCACCCTCCACCCCAGTCGCCCATAATGTCCACCAAACACAAATGCTTACTGTGAGCAAGTCGTTGTTGCTGTTGAGTTCAAGAGGCATTGGATTTCAGGTTGGAGTTGATGTGGTAAAGGATCTATGGGGTGAGGAAGCCAGGTGACCAGGAGGCAGAGAGCCCCTGAGAAATGGGCACAAGTCTTTGGGAAAGGGAGCTTTGAACTTCCAGAGTGCATGGAACCGGAAGGTTCAAGGTCATTGGACCTGGATCCCCAAGGCAGGGTGTCTTCCCACTGACTTCCAAATCACCTCGTCCATTCAGGGAACCTTGAACCTTCTGCTCTCGATGCAGAAACAAAGTCCTTGTTCACAAAATGCTGGGAGTAGGGAAAACCTCCCTCGTCAGGAGCTTTTGGGTGGTACACCCGCAGACGTGGGCTGACTGGCCTAGTGGGTAACAGGGGGTGAGTGTGCCGGTGGCCTTGAGATGAGGAAGGGTGAAGGTGGTCGGGCAGTCCTGCGTCCTGGGCTGGGAGCATGGAGCCCTGGGCAGATGAGAGTGGAGGCAGAATGGAATAGGAAGGCTGGCGCCACGCAGCAGACAACCTGGTGGCTTGAGCTGGGCTTCTCTGGCAGGAGGGGGACAGCGCGTTTATTCTGGCAAGAACCTGGGGCTGGTCCAGCTGGCCCTCTTGTGTGATAGCTGCTGCATCTGAGGCCTCCACTGGACCCTCGGGAAGAGAGCATCCACCAGGCGGTTCACTGACGTGCTGGACAGCGTCCATCACTGCCGCCCACACCCTTGCGTTTCTCCCAATTCTACCCACTGAGCTAACTCAGAACTCCTTTCACTTTCAGGCGGCAAGACAGGGCAGGGCCCTGGCTCCCGAGCGCCTTCTCCCCGGCTTCCCACCAAAACTATCAGCGGCCCGTTCAACCCCCCTGCATCTCCCAGGCTAGGCGACACCTCCGAGGCGCATGGCGTGGCCGGGACGGTCCCTCCTCGCCCCAGCATGCCCGCCCCACCTCCCCC
>NW_020174149.1:7458310-7469871 GCF_003031525.2 Neophocaena asiaeorientalis asiaeorientalis
CTGCCTGCGCCCCCTTTGCCGGGCGCTAACAACAGCGGTGAAGTCCCACCCCCACGGCCCCCCAAGTCCCCATGCTTCCAGGCCCAGTCCCCTGAGCCCAGCGCGCAGGCCTTGCCGGCGCCACCTGCCCTTCCGGGGTCTCAGACGTTCCCGCAGAAGAAGAGGCCCGGCCGAAGCCCCGGTAAGCACCCCTGTTCTTGTCCGGGGGGGCCGTACCACAGGATCATCTGGCTGTTGGGAGGTGCTTGGTTGGGACACAGCCAGAGGCCTGCTACTGTGGGCCACTTGGGAGCACCTCGGGATGTCTTACTCTTGGGATTTTGTTTTAGAACACACCTGTTCAGTGCCCCTGTGGAGCACAATGAAAACGTGTTGTGTGGGACTTTATGCTGGAGGTATTCAGGTTAGAGACAGGAAACCAAGGGTGAGGGAGGTCGCAAGACTTGTCCGAGATCGTGCAGACAACACACCGGGGCTTCTGGCCTTCATCACCTCGCCATTACTAGCTGTGTGACCCAGGGCAATCACTTAGCCTCTCTGTGCTTCCTTCTCACCTGTGAAATGGGGATAGCAATAGTTCCCCCTCACGCGGTTGTTGGAACAGTGAGATCCAGAGAAGGGTTATTTATTTTTACTATCACCATTCAGACTTCAAATCTACTCCCAGGGGTCGAGGTGTCTGTGGGTGCAGTTGTTTCCAGAACCCGTTCTCCTGTTTAATTTTTGCCTAAGTTATTATAGTCTGGCACCTGGCCAGATCCTTCACTGGTCCTCAGCAGATTAGCTTAGCATCTTGCCATATTTTTGGCAGGTTCTCCAGCTGACTCAGGAAA
Organism: Neophocaena asiaeorientalis asiaeorientalis; assembly: GCF_003031525.2. Lineage (NCBI taxonomy): Eukaryota > Metazoa > Chordata > Mammalia > Artiodactyla > Phocoenidae > Neophocaena > Neophocaena asiaeorientalis. Next base: position 7,459,144 of record NW_020174149.1, read on the forward strand.
ATGGAGGGTCCATGTTTTCAGCCAAACATTAAAAATAATCCCTTCACGTATTCAGCAGAGATCGTTCTGGATTGAATATACAGGCCCTATGACTGTGATTTCCATGAAGTGATGAGGCTTCGATCACCTCTGGTGTCCTTCTAAATGGAAAGCACGCTACACATCCACACACACACCCGTGTACACACACACACACTCATAAACATACGCACACACTCATGAACACCCACATCCACACACACAGCCCAACACACATCCACAGTTATATATACACACACATTCTCTTTGGTTTTTCAGAAAATCTTTTGATACAGAAAGTTTCTTAAATGTATGCCCTTGAATTAAAAATAATACAAGCTCATTGTAGAGAAAATAGAAAAAAATTGAAGTCACGCATAATAACGTCACTCAGAAATAAAAACTGTCATATTTGGATATGTTTCCTTTCTCTTTTTGCTGAATATATCTACATATTTACAGGGTTACTATTAATACTATTTTGTATATGCTATTTTCTATTCTGTTTTTATTTAGTATTAAAAGCAATTTTGAATACACAACTATCTATAAAATAGATAATCAACAAGGATCTACTGTAGAGCACAGGGAACTCTACTCAATATTCTGTAATAACCTATATGGGAAATCTGAAAAAGAAGGGATATACGTAGATGTATAACTGAATCACTTTGCTGTACACCTGAAACTAACACAACATTGTAAATCAACTATACTCTAATATAAAATAAAAATTAAATTAAAAAAAGCAGTTTTGATATAATTAGATATTTGTCAAATTGTTAAATGTATCTATAAGCATATTAATATGATCATTGATATATACCATATTTCCAGCATTAGATATTTAAGTTGATTCCATTTTTTGTTATTATGAATAATATTGCAGGAAATACATTTATAGCAGTGGTAGTCTACGTTTTGGATTCTTTTTTTTAAAGACAGGTTCCTGCAAGGGAATTCCTGATACAAAAAGCAAGAATATTTTTAAGGCTTTTGGTCACAAGAGATAAGGTTTTAATCATTCTCTTTTCAGCTGACTGATCACCATCAGGTCCAGCATTAGTACTCATGAGCCCCTTCTGACCTTTGTGATTCTTAAATGTTCAAGATGTGGTGAAAAAAACCAATGCTTTAGATTCAGAGAGATCTGAATTCAAATCCTGCCTTCCCACCCACTCCTGTGTAACCTTAGGCCAGTCTTTTTTAATGCCCTTAAACCTTGCTTTTTTCTAATTTGACAAATGGAAATAATAACAATAAAACACCTTTCACATAGGACTGTTATGAATACTAAGTGAGGAAGTGTGCCTGAAGTGTTTTGCAAGGAGCCGGGGCTCAGCAGCGTGATTTCCTTTCCTTCCCTCTAACCAAGTGCAGGGGCAGCTTTTCACCCAGAAGAGGGGTCAGCAGCCCCTTAGCCTCTTTAGTCTGCTTGTGGGAGCAAGTAAATCCTAGTGGATTCTGGTACAGAGGAAGGGAAGACCAGCAAGGGAAAGGAAGGGGACTGGGAAAGGAGAAAGGCAGAGAGGGGAGCTGGGGGGGGGGGGGGCTGGGAAAAAAAGAGGGGAGCTGGGGGGGGGGGTGCTCTGATGGCCTCTGGGGAGGAGAAGAGCTGCGGCAGCCGGGTGCCTTTGCAGGCTCCAGAGCTGCACCGCCGAGGCCAGGAATGGATGCTCGTCTGGCCCCTTTCACTGCGTCTTTGGACGTGCAACTTGGTTTTCCGTGAACAACATGAGGGTAATTTCTGCTTCAGGCCAACTGCAAGGAAGAGTAAGAGGTCGCAATTGTGAACGTCTTGGCACAGACGCTAAAGGAGCAGTTGTCATCACTTCGAGAGCGAAGTGAAGAGTCAAGTACCTGGGTTGATGTGCCAAGGCCGCGGGTTATTAATTGCCAAATGGGTCATACAAAAAAGTCTTGGCAAAGGAGAGTGAGCCTCCCACAGAGGTCATCAGGGAAGAACTGATGAAGTAGATGAGATCTGAGTTGGGCCCTGGTGGGCAGGTAGGGTTTAGATTGACTGGGAGGAGAAACGAGGGTCTGCAGTGCAGGGGAACAGTGTGAGCGGACCCAGGGGCAGGAGCAAGCCCCCGACAGCTTGCTCATCTAGCCCCGCTCTGAGCCTCACCTGCACACAGTCCTTCCCTTGCACAGGACGCTGCAGTGGGTCCACTTCTTTGGGCTGTACCATCTGATGATGAGGGTTGATATTATCACAGCAGCTAATATTTATTGAATGCTTACTACGTGCCACTTGAATTTTTTTCTTTTTTTTATTGGAATATAGTTGCTTTATAATAATGTGTTAGTTTATACTGTACAGTAAAGTGAATCAGCTATACGTGTACATATATCCCCTCTTTTTTGGTTTCCTTCCCATTTAGTTCACCACAGAGCATCGAGTAGAGTTCCCTGTGCTATACAGTAGGTTCTCGTTAGTCATCTATTTTTACATGCGACTTGAATTAAATCAGCTCGCTTAACCCTCTCAACAAACCCAGGAGATATGTATGTTATTATTCCCATTTTATAGATGAGGAAACTGAGGCACAAAGAGGTTGTGTTATTATCCCAGCAGGAGAACTGGGGTTCAGCCCCAAGCAGCTTGCCTCCAGAGGCTGCCTTTTTATCACCGTACCATATTATATCCAAAGATCTCAATACCTCACCTCTCACAGAAGGTTATAGCATCCACCATGCCCTATCTGAAGGCCTGTATCTGAATACACTGTCCTCTTCTCTGTCAGCGACCGGTGGGGGAAAGCTGAACCCGCCCCCAGCACCCCCCGCGAGGTCACCCACCACGGAGCTTTCAAGCAGGAGCCAGCAGGCCCCAGCCTGGACCCTGTCCCAGCAGCCTGGAGGTCAGCTGCGGAACGGAAGCCTGCACATCATTGGTGAGCAGGGCTGTCAGTGAGGAAATGGTTTCCCCTGGCTCAGGGACGGGGGGGCGGTCTCCCGGCCCACAGTGCCGTCATTTCAGGGTGTGTGCTTCACAAGAACAGGGGGCTCACTCTAGCACAGAACAACCTACAGGTTGTGTTAAATAAGGTTTCTTTGAGGCTTTCTGGGAGGTTCCAGAACCCACTCTCCAACCTTCTTGAGATGGGAAAGTCATCTGGGGTCAGGTGTGACCAAAAGTCTTTGGATCCCTTTGTGGCCTGAGCTACTGTCACACACAAAGCCTAGATCACAAAGCGGGGACTCAACTCACGAAAGGGCCACAAGACCCCTGTCCTCTTGCCATCAGGAGCTCAGGGCAGAACCCATTTGCTTTAGGATGCCCAGGTCCCCAAATGCACACAGGCTGTGCTCCTTCCCACCAGCCAGGCTGAGGACTCCTGTTCTGTCCACCTCTCCCCGCCAGAGTCCTCCCCAGGGACACAAGAGGGGCTTCAGGCCACAGAGACTTTGCCGGTCCCTTGTTTCTGCCAGTTTCCCCACCTCTGACTCTGGACCCTGGATAGGCCTGTGGCACTTCTGCTCCCTTTAGAAGCTTCCTTAAGATGCTGGCTGAAGTAAGTTGAGGTGGATGATGGGGAGAGTCTATGATTTCACTTCTCCTGATTCCCCCTTGCCCCAGCTAAATAGTAAAAATTAAGAGGTGAATGGATGTCTTAGGGGGGAATAGCTCTGCCATTAAAATCTTGCACTGGGCAGGCAAACCTGTAAGCTCCTGGCAATGACCAAAACTTGGGTCCTCACAGTAACCAGAATAATTTTGGCATTTCCGTGTGTGCAGATGACTTTGAGTCTAAATTCACGTTCCATTCTATGGAAGATTTTCCTCCTCCAGATGAGTATAAACCATGCCAGAAGATTTACCCCAGCAAGATGCCCAGAAGTAAGTACCACCTTGATAAGACTACTGGTTTTCCCTGACCCTCCAGAATTAGGTGCTTGGGTGCACTGACTGGCCACAGGCTGGGTAGAGTGTGACATCAGGATCTCACCGTACTATTGCAGGGATGCAGTGATGTTCATACTTCTGGAAGTTTCAGAACATTTACTTGCCCTAATCTCCAAGGGTTCATTTAGAGGTTTTTTTACACAACACCAAGTTTAGTTATGTGGCATCGGATTTGGATGCCTAAATTTACCACTGGTTCCTCCCCTCCCTGGGGCTTTTGACTGGGGGAGCTAAACGCCCCAAGACAACAGCAAAATGGGATTCAGGAGCTTTGCATTAATAGTTGGGGAAGAACCCCAAAACCCCCAATTCAAAACTCTGGCAGACTCTGAAATAGAGAATGCCTTAGGTCAATGGTTCCTACCTTGGCAATGCATTAGAATGACCTAGACAGCTTTTAAAAATCTGAAGGCCAGGCTGCACCTAGCGTAGGTAAGACAGAATATCCAGGGTAGGACACAGATGTCAGTATTTTTGAAGATTGCCACGTGATTCCAACGTCCATCTAAGGCTGAAAACCTCAGTCCAGTGAGGGCCTTCCTCCTCCCGATCTCATCGTGCGGCCAGGCCCCAAGAGAGGCCTTCACTTGGCTTAGCTGCCCAGCCCTAAGAATTGAGGAAGGCTGGCCGGCCTGCCCTTCATGGCCCAGCGGGCAAGGCGGCAGTACTTCAGGAGCACAGGAAGCAAAGAAAAGCAGAGTAGGTGTTGACCACACAGTGATGCTGCCTGTTAACGTAATTCTTGTCCAGTGCTGATTCAATCCAAGTGGGCAGGAGCTGGTAAGAGGGAGGCAGAGCCAGCAACCTGGGGTGAGGGTCCAATGTGTTTTCCACCCCACAACCCGAGTAAGGCCCCCAGCCCCAGACATCTGCACACCAGCATGGAAAATCATCAGTGTCCAAGCTTAGCCCCAGACCGGGAACCTGGCTCTTTGACTGTCTCCTTTCAAAGGGGCCTTGGTGAAGTCCCTTCCCCAGGCTTCAGCTTCCTGCAGGGCAGACCAAGGAGCACCAGCCTGCTCTCTGCTCAGGTGAGAGGTCCTCTCGGGACCAGCCTGGGCAGAGCTTTCTCTGCGTGCCGGTGGATTGCACATTTAGAGAGAAGTGACTTGTATGTTTTTGTTTTGTTTTGTTTTGTTTTGTTGCGGTACGCGGGCCTCGCACTGTTGTGGCCTCTCCCGTTGCGGAGCACAGGCTCCGGACGCGCAGGCTCAGCGGCCATGGCTCACGGGCCCAGCCGCTCCGCGGCATGTGGGATCCTCCCAGACCGGGCACGAACCCGTGTCCCCTGCATCGGCAGGCGGACTCTCAGCCACTGCGCCACCAGGGAAGCCCACTTGTATGTTTTTTAATAACATGTAAATACAGTTGACCCTTGAACAATGCAGGGCTTCATATGCATTGTTGGCCCTCCACATCCTTGGATGCGGAGGATTCAACCAACTACAGACTGTCGTACTGTAGTTTTACTACTGAAAAACATCCTCATATAAGTGGACCCATGCAGTTCAAACCCATGTTGTTTCAGGGTCAACGGTACTCCTCTGAATTGAGAGAGACAGAGGAAGAGAGAGGAGCGGAATAAAGATTGATGAAGGGAAATCACCCCACCTGGGGTTTAAATAGACCGTGGAGACGTGATGATGGAGGACACGGGTGCTGGGTCAGGCGCCCATTCTTGCTCAGTTCGAGCTCAGCAGATGGGCGTGAACTGCCCACTGTACACTTGGCACCATGCTGGCCCCAGAGACTACGAGGTGCAAGCAACAAGGTCCCTACCATCAAGCCGCCAGCGTGCACACTCCCGAGATAGAAGTGTGAGACATTAACTAGATCACAACGGAGTGTCTTAATCACTGATTGTTTAAAGTGCAGAGGGCACCACAGTGGGCATGAGGGTGGAGGTGGAGACTGGGGACTTGAAGGCGTAGAGAGAGGTCACGTTTCCACTGGGTGGAAAGGCATTCCAGGCTGAGCACGGCACACCCCCAGGAGAGAGGCACGATAGCGTCTGGGCCGTTTAAGAATGACAAGCAAGTCCTACATGGTGTGTGAGGGCGCACGGTGCCTGGAGAGGGCCGCACCGGCTGCCAGAGATGTTAGGCTTCGCGGGGCAGAGGGTCAATAAATAACACTTCTTTTCCCGTCCTATGAAGTGTTCACAGGTCAGACGGATGAAGATCTTAGTGTTTTTATTGGAAGAGCTTAGGTAACAGCAAACTCTAAGACTGGGGGAGGCTTGCTGACTCCCCCAGGCCAGGGGATTTACAGGTGAGGGGACTGAGGCTGGCCTCCCCCTGCAGCCACAGAGCAGCCTCACAGAGCTTTCCACATGGCCAGGAGGGCAGGACAGAATAGTCCTTAATACACAGGCAGCCAGATTTCAAAGAGGGAACCTAGAAGGGGCCAGGCTGCACGTGGCTAGTTCCCTCTGTTCAACTCACAAGAAAAAGAGGGCAGAGAGAGCCTAGGCGTGTTACCTACCCTACAGGAGGTGCCCACACACGAAGAGGACAAGGAGATGTGTTCCCTCCTAATGTGAAGGATGTTTTATCCCTTCTAAGGGACATAAGCAGAACCTATAGGCAAAGAACTGTCAGCGAAATACTAACCACCGCCAATACAGTAAGTGCTCCTGTCGTAGACCTGCTCAGATGTGCCTGGCATGGTTCTAGGTGCTTTGCAGACCTTATCATAAGCCCTTAATGTAGAAAGTTTTCACGTAGGGGAAAGGAGGTCCAGACAGGCCAAGTGACTTGCCTAAGGCCTCACAGCAAGTTAGAGGCAGAGCCAGGAATTTCAGACCCAGGGGTGTCTGAGCCATGCAGCCATGGTGAACTCTGAGAAGGGATGTGGTTAGGTCTAGGTTGAGTCTGATAACTGGTGGTTTGATCAGAGGAGGTAGAGACCAAGGTCAGGAAACCTGTGGCTTTGAGAAGGGTCCATGCGAGGGAGGATGGATGGGGGTGAGGGTTGCCAGGGCTTGGGGATGCAGGCCATGAGAGGAACAAGAGAAGTAGAGGAGGAGCTAATGGCCTCTGAGTACCAACCTGGGCCTGGATGGATGGTGTAGCACCAAGAAGAAGGAGCTGGAGAGGCGCGGGTTTCAGGAGGAGACGAAGTGATGGATCAGGGCGAGTGGAGGTGCCTGGAGGGCTGCAAGGGGGAGATGACCCGGGGCAGGTGGCACAGGGAGTACACAGGTCTGAGGCTGAGGGGTAAGGTCAGGAATGGGAACTAGCTCTGCGGGTCATTAGTTTGGAGCCCTACCCTAAACCAGGGCTCAGCAAACATTTTCTTTAAAGGGCCAGAGAGGACATACTGAGGTTCTGCCTACCATCTGGCCTCTGTCACAACTACTCAGCTCTTCTGTTTTGACATGAGAGCAGCCACAGACAACACGTAAAGAAATGGGCATGGCTGTCTTCCAGTAAAACTTTATTTGTGAAAGCAGCTGCTGGCTGAATTTGGTCTGCTGGCTGTATTTTGCTGATCTCTGCCCTCAACCACTTCAGAAAAACAGAGTCTTAAAAATCTCTTTGTTATACAGCCTTTCTCAGTAATGTGCTGTGGAGTCCTTCAATCTTCAGACTCAGTAAAATCTAACTTACCTGCATTTGGAGCCCATGGTGCCTAGCCTCATCTCTGAGAACAGAAGAAAAGCTTCACCCCATACAGCTCACCAGGAGGGCAGAGGTGGCAGTCTGTGCTGTGTTCCTCTCCTTTCAGAGAAATGTTCAAATCAGTGCCCACACCAAAATAAATAATCTCCTGAGGATCAAGAAGGAGCAGTTAAAAAAAAAAACGCAATGTGCTAATGAATTGACATCCTACAGACCAGAAAGGGCATTTGCCATTTCAAAAGGAAGATATAGTTTTAGATTGATGTGGCATTGGTGGACATAAAATACTTCAGTAGCCTCCTAGCACAGTTAAATGAGCATGTTCCTGCCGTTCCTGCGAGCTGTGGGGGAGAAGCTTGTTAATTATGTGGGTGTAGGTCATGCCTATCTGATGACATTTCTTCTTACAGTTTTTCTCTTGCATTCTGCCATTGACCTGTAACCCAAGATTAGAGTCCTTCATGGTGTGGGAGACTGCGTTGGTTCCGTCAGATGAGGGTGTCTCTGTGCTCTTTTGTAGCAGTTCTGGAGCTCTGTCTCCGCCCGCTTGCCTGCTTTCTCTCTGTCCTTCCCAGACACACACACACACACACACACACACACACACACACACACACACACACACACACACGGCACACAAATACCCTAAGGCTTAGCTCTTCCGGCGCCATCCTCCCTGTCTCCACTCTGCAAGTATGAGCCATGTTCTTTCTTTGGTAGATGATTTTGTTCAATTTTTAAGTGTTTTTAAAATGCATGGGTTCCTCAATAAGTTAAACAGAATGACCGTATGACCTAGCAATTCCACTCCTGGGTGTATGCCCCAAAGAATTGAAAACAGGTGTTCAAACAAGAGTTCACAGACAAATATTCACAGCAGCACTATTCACAGTAGCCAAAAGGTGACAACCCAAATGCCCATCAACTAGTAAATGGATAAACAAAATGTGGTATAGTCGTGCAATGGAATATTATCAGACAGTAAGAAGGGATGAAGCAGTGGTATGTGCTACAACATGGATGAACCTTGAAAACATTATGCTAAGTGAAAGAAGCCAGACATAAAGCCCACATAAGATTCCATTGATATGAAATATCTAAAATAGGCAAATTTAAAGACACAGAAAGTGAATTTAGCAGTTGCCAAGGGCAGTGGGGTATGGAGAATGGGGAGTGACTGCTAATGAGTACCGGTTTCCTCTTGGGCTGATGAAAATGTTCTGCAACTAGATAGTGGTGATGGTTACACAACAATGGGAATGTGCCATTAATGGTAAATTTTATATTATATGTACTTTACCACAATGAAAAGAAAGTGAAAAAACCCTATCCCTAAGAATCTTTGGGACCCTCAGCTCTGGAGAGATTTAGATAAATGATCCCCCTGACTTACCTTTGAGAGATTCACACGTTGGTGAAGGAAGGGAGGAGAGAAAGACACCCAAACATGACATTTCAGTCTGGTGTTCCCAGCAAAACCATCCTCGTCACGATCAGTTCAATGGGAAAGTGGCTGATTAAAAATTTGACCGTTTTCATCCCAACTCCTTTTTTCTTTACTTTTAATTGTGATTAAAAAGAACATAACATGGGGACTTCCCTGGTGGCACAGTGGTTAAGAATCCGCCTGCCAATGCAGGGGACACAGGTTTGAGCCCTGGCCTACCAACCCCCTGGTAACCACTGTTCTAGTTTCTAGCTCTGTGGTTCTATGAGTTTGACTACTCTTGGTATATAACTAGAATTGTGCTATACTTGACTTTTTTAAAATTTTTTTTAAAAATTTATATTTATTTATTTTTGGCTGTGTTGGGTCTTCGTTGCTGCACGCGGGCTTTCTCTAGTTGCGGCGAGCAGGGACTACTCTTTGTTGAGGTACGCAGACTTCTCATTGTGGTGGCTTCTCATTTCGGAGCACGGGCTCTAGGCACGTGGGCTTCAGCAGTTGTGGCACATGGGTTCAGTAGTTGTGGCTCTCAGGCTCTAGAGCACAGGCTCAGTAGTTGTGGCGCATGGGCTTAGTTGCTCCGCGGCATGTGGGATCTTCCCAGACCAGGGCTTGAACCCATGTCCCCCACATTGGCAGGTGGATTCTTAACCACTGTGCCACCAGGGAAGCCCTACTTGACTTTTTGAGACTGGCTTATTTCACTTAGCATAATGTCCTCAAGGTTCATCCATGTTGTAGCGTATGTCACAATTTCCTTCCTTTTTAAGGCTGAATAATATTCCATTGTATGTATTTACCACATTTTGTTTATCTATTCATCCATCAATAGACACTTGGGTTGCTTCCATCTTTTGGCTGTTGTGAAGAATGCTGCTATGTACATGAGTGTACCAATAAGTGTTTGAGACCCTGCTTTCAATTCTTTTGTGTATACACCCAGAAGTGGAATTGCTGGATGATATGGTAATTCTATTTTTAATTTTTTGAGGAACCACCATACTGTTTTCCATTTTACATTCCTACCAACAGTACACAAGTGTTCCAGTTTCTCCACATCCTCTCCAATGCTTGTTATTTTCTGGTCTTGGTGCTTTGTTTTGTCTGTAGCCATCTTGATGGGTGTGAAGTGGTATCTCATTGTGGCCCAACTCCTTTTCTAAAATAGAGTTACTTTACACTTATAGCAAAACTGGCTACCATTACTTCCATTAGCAGAGAAACTTCTCCACCAGGCAGTGCAGTAACTTTAACAGTACAGGGTGGTTCACATCATAAAATCAAAGGATTAGATGTCCCCAGACTGAAAGAATCAGAAGACAAAGCCGGTGCCAGAGTCTTTCGCCTTTGTGGCGGGAGGGCAGTTGAGCAGTAAGGACCTCTGTCCTGGCTGACTTATCTTAGCCACGTCTGATTATTACTGGGGACCACAACCCTCCATAAGCTATCTTCCAGCATCCCACTCTCTTACCACCTCCTGTCTTTCCAGGTTACTCCTTTATTCCTCTGAACCTGCAAAGATACTGTAATATCTATAAATAATATCTCCCTTGGGAATTCCCTGGTGGTCCAGTGGTTAGGACTCTGCACTTTCACTGCCAAGGGTGCAGGTTCAATACCTGGTCGGAGAACTAAGATCCCGCAAACCACATTGCACGGCCAAAAAATTTTTTTTTAAATCTTACCAGATATATATATATATATATATATATATATATATATATATA
>NW_020174149.1:7469936-7490680 GCF_003031525.2 Neophocaena asiaeorientalis asiaeorientalis
TATCTCCCTTGACCTCCCCTGGGCCATTTCTCTGCTCTTCTTACAGGCAACACCATCTCCTCTCCCCGTCCTCTCAGGCCTTCTCCCTTCACACCATAGAAGGAGCCCTTGGCAAGGCTACCAGTGGACCCGAACGTGGCCAAGTCCAGGGGTCAGAGGCGTCAGCTGCAGTCCATCACACCCTCCTCCTGAAGCGCTTCTTCGCTTAGATTTTCTGGCTGCCCCCTTTCTCCCCTCTCCTCCCACTGCAAGCCCACTGCTCCTCCATTTTTTGTCATACCAAAAACCTTAGAATCGTATTTGGCTTCTTTTTTTCTCTTCTGCTCCCACATCCAATTTCCCAGTAAATTCTGGGACCTCCCCCTTGGAAATGCATCCCCAATCTGATCACGTGTCCTCTGTCACTCACCCCTGGCTGAAGCCACTGTCGTTTCTCACCTGGATGCTGCAAGTACCTGCTAACTGGTGTCCCTGCTCCACACGGCAGCCTGAAGTGATTCCTCTAAAGCCCAGTCACGCTGCCCCTGCTTACAATCCTCCAGTGAATTCCCATCTCCCTCCAAGTCAATCAGAAATTCCTGTCATGGCTTCTAAGACCCACATGAACTGCCCATTGCCGCCACTCTCCCCATCGTCACTTCCCTCCAACAGCATGGACCACCTGCAGTGTGCTCCAAGCACACCCCCCATCTCTGGGCTCTTTGCACTTGCCCTTCCTTCTATGGGCCACTTTCCTCAGGTATCCGTGAGACTTACCCCCTGCCTCCTTTAGGTCTTTTATTAAAATAGAGTTACTTTATACCTATAGCACAACTAGCTACCATTATTCCCATTAGCAGAGAAACTTCTCCACCAAGCACTGCAGTAACTTTAACAGCTCTTGGTGGTTCATGCCGTAAAATCAGAGGATTAGATGTCCCAAGACTGAGAGAATCAGAAGACAACGCCAGTGCCAGGGTGTGTCTTTCCGCCCTTGTCGAGGGCAGTTAGGCAGTAAGGACCTCTGCCCTGGTGTGCTTACCTTAGCCACGCCTGATTATTACCGTGACTACACCCCTGCTTATGGCCTTCCCTGATGACCACTACAGATAAAGTAACAGCACTTCCTGTCCTATCACTTTTGCTCTCTTTATGCTGCCTTATCGTTTCCTTCAAGGCATCTGTCACCTCCTGACATGTTATATATTTACCTGTCTTCCCCAGTACAGTATAAGGACAGCATCCATTTTTATTCACTGGTCTACCGTCAGCTCCTGGCCTGAGGCCAGGCACACAGACACTCAGTAACCACTTGTTGAATTAATAATTAACAATATCCACACATATCTACAGAAGAAATTTGAAAACAGCACAAATATCCAACAATAAATAAATTAAATAAATTAGTGCAGAGCCACAGGATGGAATGTTCTGCATCTGTTATAATAGCGCTGTTGAATATTTAGTGACATGGGAAAATGCCAATGCTACCTTGAGAAAACAAAACAAAAAAACCTGGTATACTAAAATTACATTAAATACAACCTAAATTTAATTTTAAAAAGAAAATATTTCATGAATTTATATGGAGAGGGAAAAGTGGACCAAATAAAGGAAAGAGAGAAGAGGCTAGAAATATATCCAGTACAGTGGTAAGAGTGGTTAGCCCTCAACGGTGGAATGCTGGGTGATTTTTATTTTCCTTATGCTTCACTATTTTGTCCAAGTGTTCTATAATAAATATATATTACTTTTAATAAGCGTTAAAACTAATTTTAAAATTCCAAATTATTGACAGAGAGACTATGATTAGCCCACCCCTGGTCTGAGTGCCCCGAGGTGTGTAGGGTGACAATGTAACTTCTCTACGAGGGGGACGTGGGTCCCTCAGGCCAACGTCAACTATGGCAGTGACAGCAAGGAAGGAGAGGAAAGGCCAGATAAGCAATTTCTGAGGCGTAGCCCTGGCAGATACTAGAATTATCATTTCCAGTGAAACCCGTCATTTCCTTTAGTTAGAGACTGTGAGAGGCTTCCAGCATTAGAACAGGGAAGGCCCTATGAGGTTTTCCAGCCCAGCTCCTTCAGGTCGGGCTGAAATAACCGAGGCAGAAGTAGGGTGATCTGCCTCTGGTCACAGCTGGTGGTAAAGCCGGGGCTTGAGGTGAGGTTCTTTGTTTCATGTCACCTAAGAGAACCCCAGGCTTGTTCTTTTTTTTTTTATTATTTAAAAAAATTTTTTTTTCAGATCCATGAACTTTATTTATTTTTTTACATCTTTATTGGAGTATAATTGCTTTACAATGCTGTGTTAGTTTCTGCTTTATAACAAAGTGAAAGCTGCCCAAAATACTGGAACGGCATAGAACCAATCCAAGGGTGTGTTCCACGCCTTCTTGAGCAAGGAGTCTCCATGCAGAGGCCTAGGAAGACCCCACTACATGCCCTAGGCTCACTTGAGAGGAAAGGATGAACTTGACATTAGAAAGGGAGCTACCAACAGAACTCAGTGGCTCTGTATTGAAAAGGGAAAATGATGATTCCATGTTCCTTTTTAAAGTTCAAATCAACATCTTTCTGGATAAATATATTTTTTAACAGAATCTTTTTATTATTTTTAAAAGATATAAAAACAACTACTCCCATCAATAGCAATACAAGGTTTAACATTTTAACCAGATTTTCTCAGGCCTTTTTCAGATACCCTTAGTAGCTAATTATTTTGTCTACCCGTTCTGTAAACAATCATCACACAACATACAGAACCCTGGGGAAGACTGCCGAGGGCACCCTCACTCTGGCCCAGCCCATGTGTTCATCCCCGCACTGAAATCCGCACTGAAATCACCTAGTAACAACATTCTCCTCTGTTTTTCAACCGTTTCCTGTCTGTTGCACTGCTTTGGGGATGGGAAGGGAAACAGAAATTACCGTTCCACTTAATGTCTGTGTCATACAGTTAGCGTTGCCAGTGAAATGTTCCCAGTCACAGAGAATTGTGCTTTTGATTCCATCTAACCATCTGCCTTTCTTGTCGTGGTCTGGCCAACATTCCTTCTCTGCACGTGAGGCCGGTGTATGCAGCATCCCATTTGTTTCAGATACACAGCTTGGTTCTCTGCACCATACCTACTACTCTCCACCTTATGCCATGGGGACCCTACCTTAGATAGAGACCGAGTTGGCCCAGAGATGACGGTTAGATGTGCTTCTCCTAGGAGTCCACTTTCTCCTCACCCAGCCCCTGGAATTGTACTCCAAGACTGGGAGGGGTCCTGGGAGACCCAGCTTTGATGGCCAACCAAGTTTGTAAATCCTTTCTGGGTGTTTTCCAAGCCCTGTAGTATTCAGCCTCTTGTTGGTTGGCTACAGAACGGATTTTTTTTTTCTTTTTTGACCTGAAAACATGTCTCTGTCTGAGAAAAGGTACAAGCCTGGCTTGGTTTACAAGTGACAAAAGATAAAGTTGGAAACCAGCGTGGCCCTCAGGCCTCTGCTCCTCCAGCCCAAGCACAGACTTTCTTCTTTAAGCCCCACAGTTTAGCGAAGTCTTTCCTATCCGGCTGCTCTGTAGCCAGCAGCTTCTGCAACACAGTGTGTTGATAACTGGGGGAAGAGGCGCCATCTGGTTACTAGGGGGCAGCAGCAGCGGTCCCTTGGGCTGCTCTGCACACAGTAGACGCGTGTGACTGGATAGAGATGGGAAAGAGATTTCTTACTGTGCGCCGTGGTACCAAAAGTTTGAAAACCACCATTTTAGCGAATCTGAAATACTCTTCTGTGGGCAAACAGCCCATGTGAGGGACTGTTTCAAGCAGAAGGGCTCTACAGTTTAATTCTAAGAGATTCTAGTGGCATCTCGTAAGGGAAAACCCCCCAAGGAGATATTTGGATTAAAAGCATCCTGGGTAACCCTGGCAACTCTCAGCCACACATTCTAGCAGCAGTGAAATTTCTTTTACAACAAGGTGCAGAGTTTTCCTTTCTGTTTTAAGAAGAAATTGATTCTCCTTAGCTCTGTTGTTTCCAGTCGTATTTATGAAAACTAGTGGGCACTGCTTACCTATGGAGAAGCCTGTTTCATTGCCCAGTCGTTCTCCAAGTGGGGGATTTTGCCCCCCAGGGGATATTCAGCACTGTCTGGAGACCTTTTTTGTTGATACAAATGGTCCGGGGCATGTGCTAGTGGCGTCTAGCGGGTAAAGACCAGGAATGCTGTGAAACTGCTTACAGCACACAGGCAGCACCCCACAACAAAGAATTTTCCAGCCCCAAATGTCAGTAGAGCCAAGTTAAGAAACCCTGGTCTAGAGGAAGGCTTTTCTGTAGTAGACTGGAGTTTCGTAAATCTAAGAACAATAGTGTCAAGGCCATACTGCCGCGTGGAATTCGGTCAGGGGCTGTTTATCAGTGTCTCTTTACTTTTTGCTCAGTTGTAAATCTGACTAAAAACCTAGTACTCCCTATGCCATTGGTCCAAAAATATCTTCATCCTAGAACAAGTGCACTCGGTAATTTTAAAAGTATTTGAATGAAAATTATAGTGTCCGTTGGATTAATGTTTTGTAAGGTGCGGAGACCCTTCTATGTGGCAGTTCATTTAAAAAACTATATCTTACCGTAACAGATTCTTAAGATGACTTATATGCCCATTGTAGAAAACTTGAAGAGTATTTTTAAGAGTTTTTAAAAAGCAGTAAATCCAAAAGGAATCAATTCAGTATATTATTTACATTTTTTAAATGGATTTTTAAAAATAGTTGACATCTTGCTGTCTATACAGTTTCTAGCCTGCTTTTTTGTCCTACATTTCAAACATCACCCCAGATTATTTGAGCCTTTGTAAACATTCAGATGGCTTCTTGGTGTTCCATCATGCAATAATGAACCCTAGATTTCCTAAACACTGT
Source organism: Neophocaena asiaeorientalis asiaeorientalis (assembly GCF_003031525.2). Lineage (NCBI taxonomy): Eukaryota > Metazoa > Chordata > Mammalia > Artiodactyla > Phocoenidae > Neophocaena > Neophocaena asiaeorientalis. The sequence goes on from NW_020174149.1 coordinate 7,474,826, forward strand.
TGTTGAATACAGGTTATTATCAGCTTTTCACTATCATAAATAATCTGGGATTGATATTTCTGCTTTTCATGTTGCTTTGTAAGTAGCACAGCAACGTGAATTGTTGGGAAGGCTTTGGGACATGGTTATTTAATTCCTAGCCTGTGACAGAAGCAGACAGAAAAGTCTTGTACCAAATGCAGCAGAGGAGACACAGGGACACCATTTGGATCACCTGACTCACAGGAAAAGTTCTGGAATTCCTAGGAATGTGGATTTAAAACTTGGCTAGACCAACCAAACCATGTATCTACATGTATACACGTCTATGTAAGTAAATGTCAAAAAGAAAAACAAAGCTGGAGGGATAAACAGCAGACTTTTAGCAGAGGCAACTCCGGGATAATTAATTGGGATTAGAGAGAAGGGCAGGCAGAGAGGAAGCACTTGAGGGGGTATTTTTTCCCTATTATCTTTTCTATATTCTTTGAATTCTTAATTATGAGAATATATTTATATGTAACTTGTGTAATATTTAAACCTAATATGTTTTAGAGAGTGAGTTGGATCCTCATGGAACAGGGTCTGAGCTATGTCAGCACACACTTTCACTCCTTTTTTAAGCAACCCTAGCACGACACCGGCACATTTGGGGCCAGGACACACGAGCGAGTCTGCAGCTGATGCTGTGTTCAGAGCTGAGAAGCTCACACCTGCATGTAGATGAGAGGCCTTCATCACTTGTTCTCCTCCCAGCTCAGTGGACGTGACGCCTCTGTATCCACAGTGTGTGACGTAGAGGCAGTGGGTTAGAAACGCACAGTCTAGGGCCAGAAGCCCGAGGGTTTCAGGTTGACCGACTTACATTACCCTTGGTTCCTGTACCGTTGCCCTAAGTGCCGGTTTAGCCAGACTTTCTCCATGAAGCACATAGCCGGCCCTGGGCCAGCAGATGGTGGGATGGTTCCTGTGTCTTTCAGGCCGCACACCTGGTCCCTGGCTCCACACTGAGGCGGCCGGCCAGAGCTCCGATGACATCAAAGGCAGAAATGCTCAGGTAACACGGCCCTCAGGTCTCTGAGTGTGAAACTGGGAAACCTCAGGGAGCACAGAAATGTTGAGGGTGTGCTTTCCTCTGAACAGCCTCCCATTTTTCCTCAGGGAAAGCCATAGGGGTACCTTTGTTTCCAGCTGGGATGAAACACAATTTCAAAACCTGAAGAGTGAAAGGGGGGGAGCTTCTCTGGAATCACCACCACACACAGAAGCAGCTTTGGCAACACAGAACCCCTTGGGAATCACTCTGCAACCATCACCCCGTTCGCTCCCATCATTCTTCCCTCGTTACCGTGGCCTGAGAAGCCTGAGAGGAGAGCTCTGTAACATGTATAAAACATAATTTGGTGTTCTCTCTCGTCTATAGAATACATGGTTTCTCATAGCACCCTGGGGATTTTTCTCCCATCGACATTACCATTTACTTATTTTTTAAAATTTTTACTTTATTTTATTTTTGGCCACACTGCACAGCATGTGGGATATTAGTTCCCTGACCAGGGATTGAGCCCGTGCCCTCTGCAGCGGAAGCACGGTGTCTTAACCACTGGACTGCCAGGGAAGTCCCCAACATTATCATTTCTTTCGACCAGATGTAGCCACAAATTTTGCTGGTGGCTAGAGGAAGGCTGTGGGGAGGGGATCGGGGGAACCAGAGGGGTGCTTGTGTCATAATTATGAGTCTTTGAAGAAATGCCCTCGTGCTCACACGAGGCAACTTGGACACAGTGTTTTTCTAACCTGGGCAGAGATGACATCTCTCACCGCAGACGACAGGGTCTCATCTTTAAAGGCCCTTCGTTTCTTTGAAAACATGCATTCCGTCCACCCTGGCCTCCTCCTGTTTCACAGTGCCATGTAACAAAAGGGGTGGCCTGCTGTTAGATCAGAACCTCAAGGAAAGGGATGTGAGAAAGAAGGAACTTAGGTTACTGGAAGTGGGGATGAGCTCCCTGAAGGACAAGCACCCCTCCCCTTTCTCACCGTGGCTAATCCAAGAATTGCAATAACCATTCTCAGATGACTGTAGCTTCAAAACTGGGTGTATGATTGCAGTTCAGAGAAAGTATGTATACAGAAGAAAAAAGAAGACAGGAAAAATATACACAGAATTGTTCACAGGCATTCACTCTGCCAGCTGATGGCGATTTTTACTTCTTAGGGGGCATTTCTGCAATTTCTGAATGTTCCATAATAAATACATTACTACTGTGATCAGAAAGATATAGTAATAATCAAAATAATATCGCCTACATTATATAGCTCTTTATATAGTTTAGATAACTTGCATATGTTATTTATTTCACTTGCTCCTTTTAGCAACTCTGTGGTATAAGCTGGAGAAATACCTTTAATGCAAACTTTTTTCATATGAGAAAACCAAGCTCCAAAAGGCTAAGGAACTCACCCAAGGTCAAGGTCACGTTCGTAGACCTCTGACTCCTCGTCCAGTGCTCCTTCCACTGTACCTCACTGCTTTGCCTGGCATGTTAGAATTGACAGGACAGGAGTCACCCTCACCTTCAGACGTGGCAAGCACGATGGGACATTATGCACGGTCTGGTCCCTGACCTCATGGCAGGCACACATCTAAATCCCTGAGCCCATAAAGTCTAGTCAAGGATGAATTGTTAAGTCTCTCTTGGGCATCCCATTGTCAAGAAGATCTTCTTTATGTCTAGCTGGACACCATCTTAATTCATTTTCATTTCAGTGAGGCAAAATCGCCCAGAGAAATCACGGGGTTCCAGACATGGTGAACAGCACCCTGGGGGTGTTCTTCTTTTACGGGTACAGAGCCCAAGTGATCCGTGCAAAGCTGGGAGCTCTGAAATCTGAAAGCCTGGGACCCTTTCTCTGTTTTCCGTTGCCTTGTCTTGGGATTGCCACCAAGTTCTTTGCTTTTCTTCAGCTTCCCGTCAAGTGAGTCAGCTGGTGCTTGATCCCTTAAATGTTTTTGTTGGGATTAGGTCCCCACCTGCCACAAGCTACACTTTTCATTCCTTTTCCACCCATGACCTCCTGGGTGAAAATAAGCACCTTACGTATGATGGGACCATCAGACCCTGGCAGCCTTGCACGCATGAGGGACAGCTTCACTGCCCGGCCCCGGAGTGTGTCATTTACGTGCTGCGAGTCCTCTGACCCCACCTGATAACACTGTCGTGTTTCCACAGTTATCGCTGAAGACACTCCGGTGAGAAGACAGATGAAGCCAACGTCCTGTGAGCCACCTGGGGGTCCATATGGCGGGGTGGACATCCCCAGGAGAATGTCAGACCTCACCCTTCTCAAGTTGTAATTCAGTTGACATACAGGCTCTGCATGGAGCATTTATTTATTGTAAATACGTGATTTGCACAGGCTTTAAATCAGTATTATAGTCGATTTTTATTTGAGTAATTTACAAAACACACACATCATTTCTCCATTGTTTAAAATGCATCTTGGCACTCACGTGTCAGCACAGATGACAGCCCTGTCCCCACCACAGAGTGTCCATTCCATGACTGTAAATACGCGTGCAGGCTGGCCCTCCCTAGATTCGGAACCATTTTTAGAAGATTCCTTAGTTTCCCAAAGTCATAGTATCTACAGCAGCTTCTTACTGGCATGATTTTCTAGTCTCATCACACAAACTGCAAAATCAAACCAGATAATGCCTTATAAATGACGCGGCTCACAGAGAGCAATGTGTCGCCACACCCAGACGATGCCACACGGCCTCCAGTGAACGAGATGCCATGTCTCGTTCCCGTCCTGCAGTACAGGGATTCTTTTGCTTCCTAATGTAAACATAACACAAGTCAAAGGCAAGAGCGGGCTTGGCCTCTCCAAGGCCAACCACAGGGCCCCTTTTGTATCTGAATGATCCTGCAAGTAGCCAATGCTCTTACTGTTTACACTGCCCCTCGTGCCCAAGTCTGCATGACATTCCTCCTGTCCCTCCAAGTTCCCAGCCTCATCCTGGCAGACAAGGTGAGGTGAGCTGTATGAGATTTCAGTATTTTCCCTGCAAGTTAGAAACCTGTGTAAGTCAGCATGAGTAAATTCCTAATTCTGTCTCAGAGCTCTTTTTTTTCCTCCCCTGAGTGCAGGGTTTTCGTGAAAAACATGACACGGAAAGTATAGACTGAAATGTATTCTGAAGTATCTGCCTCAAATATCAGTGCCCCACGCCCACCCTTAGGGAACCTGGAACCACCCATCAGGCAAATCCTAGCTGCCTTCTGAGCCCAAGAGAACCTAATTGGTCTGAGAGTCCCCCAGTCCCTGTGGTGGCACCTCTCTAGGTGGGGAGAAGTGTGTGAGTTCAGCCAGCCCTGACTATGGACTGGCTCAGGACTGGCTGGGACCTGTCCTCTCACACCCTTTTTCTGGAGCTGGCAAGGGAATGGCAGTGTGTTTTCGCTTGCTGCATGACCCCATCCTTGGTGGAAAAGCTGTGACAGAGGAAGGAGAGAAAATAGGAGGAAACAGACTGATCCCTCGTCTGTGCTCAAAATAGCTGCAGATTAAAGGAAATCAGGGAGGCAGAAGTGGGAAGAGCAGTGAAAAATAAGTTGCCTTTGAAATAGCCCACTCATGCACTCACACCTCAAGGATGTAATGCCCGGAACACGCCATCCACGAAAGGTAGCCGTTAGGAGTGTTTTGGCAAACATGATAGTACACCCGCCTAGCTGCTGTCTGGAGTGGAGACTAAGATGGTGTCCTCCATCATTGTTATGCTTTCTCATTCCAGACAGAAGCCACTGAGCGAGGTCAAGTTCCCTTCCCTGGGGAATAAATCATGCCAAATTGTAACAGCTAAATCAATGGAAAAGAAGCTTTTGCAGGTCATCAGCTATGGGCATACCTGATTTGTTTTTTTGGTTCTGCAAGGTTTCCAGAAGGTCAGAACTTCTGTTTATTACAGTATCCGCTCCACCTCTCTCTCAGGTGTACAGAATAATTACAAGGGTTTTAATGATCGTGATTAAGGAGGTGCTAGACCAAGGCTGTTCCACCTTCAGAGTAGACTGCCTGCCCTGATGAGGTGTTTCCACATCAATGTTCTGCACCGCTGGGATAGAAATTCAAAATAAAACCATTCAAGGACAGAGGGGAGGAATGAGGAGAAACCAAAAATTGCAATTAAGGAGAAATTTCAGGAACCTGGGATCACATCCCTCCTCCAGACCCATCACTGAATTCTCACCCTTTGACCTCTCGCGGTGCCAGCCTCCGGCAGGACAAAGCCTTCACCCCTAGACCACAAACTCAAATGTAGCGCCCCTCCCATCCTCGCGTATTCTTGCTGGCGCTGTGGTCTGTGACTCCCCCAGTGTTTCACGTGTATTTTATATTTATTGATGTTCCCTCTGCAGATTCATTTCTTTGTACCCAATAAACTTTAATAAGTGGGAGCGCTTCTAGCCATTCACTCGTTAAAGCCTATCGATGGTCACCAGCACCAACGCTTTTGTAGCTAACTAAACAAATGGGTATTTGGGAAAACCAACCAAGGGAAAAACTTTCTCAAATGCATTCTGTAAAAAGTAGATAACACTATATTTACTCAGTTTTATTAAAATCAAATGGGCAGAGTATTGTTTACAAATTACGCTGACTTGTGTTAAAATGGAACCGCTTTCAACCTAAAGTGCACTTAGCACTGCCACCTCAACTAAGCAAACCCTCAAAAACTCTCCTATATGGAGCAGTAATCATCTCCATTATAGTGTCTTCAGGTACAGGGGAGATGAGGTTTACCTGATAGGTAAGTTGGCTTAAGGGAAAACATGGATCTGAATCTCGATTTTGCATCTTACAAGTTTAGGGAAGTAACAATTTTAGCCAGTCTATGCCTCAGTTTCCTCATCTGTAAAATGGGGGCATAGATATGTATCCTAAACATATAGTGGTGAAGATGGAGTAACATAACCCCTGGGCTAGCCTTTAACCCTGGGGTCATAGGAGACCAAGGTATCAGTGCACGCATGTACGCACACGCATGCACACACACACACACACTCTCTAGGGTACAAGCGGCTTGTTTATTATACATTCAGTCACATACAGAGCTCTCGCTGGCTGCATTCCAGGCATTCCATTCAGATATTCACTGAGCTGCTCAGATCACTAGCTCTGCTGTTGGGTAACAAGGAGAGAGCAGTAATTAAAGTTCATAGATGCCCCTGAAATAAATCTCATCTAGAAAGTAATTTCAAAGTTAGCTGCTACACACTTTGCAACTGAATTAGTTAAGGACCTGACTTGTTTTATCTGCTGTTTTATTAGTAGAGGCACAGATAAGCTTTTTCATGACCAAAAGGGCCCATCTGATTGGAGGAAAAAAAGCAATGGCCCAAGATAATCGACAAAGTGGAGGATGGACTTTAAAGCCATTGACTGTAGAGGTATGTGAAGTGGCCATAGTTCTAGGCACCCCTGATGGAGTTCCAGGTGGGAGAGGTGGTGCCTAGAGGGGCGAGGGGAGCAACTTAATGGGACGGGCTATGGACTCCAGAAGCATGTTCTAGGTTCTCAGACTGTGCCCCAGGAGGCTCGGCATCCTTCATGAACCTGCTCTGTTATGAACTGAATTGTGTCCTCCAAAAATTCATATTTTGAAGTCCTAACCCCATACCTCAGAAAGTAGTCTTATTTGGGAATAGAGTTGCAGATGTAAGTTAAGATGAGGTCCTACTGAAGTAGGGTGGACCCCTAATCCACCCTGTATGACTGGTGTCCTTATAAAAAGGGGAAGTTTGGACACAGACACAGGGAGGATGCTATATGAAGATGAAAAGAGAGATTAGGGTGATGCTTCTGCAAGCCAAGAAATGCTGACGATTGCCAGCAAACCACCAGAAGCTAGGTGGGACAGAATCTCCCTCACAGCCCTCAGGAGGAACCAACCCTGCCAACACCTTGATCTTGGACTTCTAGCCTCCGGGACTGTGAGATAATAAATCCCTGTTGTTTAAGCAATCCAGTTTGTGGTCCTTTGTAATGGCAGCCCTAGCAAACAGATACATGCTGTGTTACCTTGGAGCTTTGCAGGAGTTTACAGTTTGTGAAAAAAAGAGCTGAGAAAAAAGTTTAAAGAGTCAGCAGTTCCTTGTCATGTAAATGGGGCCATCATCTACTCTGACCTTGACACAGGTCACGTTGCTGGTATCTAAGTCCTATTTTCATGAACAAGACATTCACTTGCATTTTGCCTGTCACGTGGAGACAAAATCATGGAAGCAATCTGGCCTTTCTAGGTCACAAGAGTGGGAAGAGCTGGCTTTTTTCTTAAGTGGCACCCTTTCCTCTAGTGGAGCTTCTATGGCTTTAAAATAAAGATGCTCGGCATAGATGGCACCAGCCATTCTGATGATTTTTTTTAAATTTGGTAAAATAAACATAAAATTTACCATTTTTAAGGGTACAGATCAGTCGTGTTAAGTACGTTCACAGTGTTGTGTGACCAGTCTCCAGAACTCTTTTATCATCTTGCAAAACTTAAACTCTGTACCCCTTAAACAGTAACTCCCCATTCCCCTTCCCCCCTAGCCCCTGGCAACCACCATTCTACTTTCTGCCTCTATGAGACTGACTACTCTCTGGGTACCCCATAAAAGTGGAATCGAATAATATTTGACTTTTTGAGAGTGGTTTATTTCACTTAGCATAATGTCCTCAAGGTTCACTTATGTTGTAGCATGTGTCAGAACTTCCTTCCATTTTAAGGCTGTATATTCCGTTGCTTGGATATACTACATTTTGTTTATCCATTCATTCACTGACGGAGACTTGGCTTGCTTCCACCTTTCGCTTATTGTAAATAATGCTGGTATGAACATGGGTGTAAAAATATCTGAGACTCTGCCTTCAGTTCTTCTGGGTATATACTCAAAAGTAGAATTGCTGGCTTATGTGCTAATTCTAGTTTTAATTCTTTGAGGAACCTCCACACTGTTTTCCATATCAGCTGCGCCATTTTATATTCCCATCAACAGTGCACAAGGGTTACAAATTCTCCATATCCTCACCAACACTTATTTTCTGTTTTTTTTTTTATAGTAACCATCCGGATGGGTGTGAGGTGGTATATCATGGTTTTGTGTTTATTTTTAAAGAGTGAATTTATCCACAGAATGGATAAATGGAGAAAACGCTGAACGGTTTGGTCTTCCAAAGATTCCAGTCATAAAATATATCCCCCTTCATACATTTTCTATGTTGTGGCCAATGCCCACATCTATTAATGAAACACAAGATAGAAGAGGCCAAGAGACATTAATTTCAGTATTTTTTTATTGTATGCTTGATGTATTTAGAGACAATTCCAAGGGCAAGCACTGGTTGGGGAAGTTATCCGGTTTGTAGATATGTGTACAAAAGGCTATTAAGACCACACGGTCAGTTCCCACTGCAGGAAGCAGAAAGGTTTTCCTTTTTATTATTCCCTGCCCCTAGCGTTTTCCAGCTCACACATCTGACTTCTCACAACATGACTGCAAACATGTACGTATTCATCCCCACGAGAAATCAGCATGTGACATCTCGGGATGTTTGGATTCAATCAGGTAAAGCACATTTGACACAAACCATAGGAGGGGAAGTTGGGACCTAGGACCCTATGGAATGAAATGCCAGGGCTACAGGGAAGCACAGGCACTGCTGGGTCAGCTGGTGCACGTGACCTGCCGCCCCTCCCCCTCCACACGAGCAAGGCCAGCTCAGTGGGTTCCCCTCCCTCCTTCCTCCCAAAAGCTGAGAGCTCAGCTGAAGACCTTCCCCAGAAATGACTTGACTGTTCCTCAGTCAAGAATGCAGTTAGCGCATTCATAACAGACACTGGTCCCACCTGGCTTTCCTGCTGGGCTGGGCAGAGCTGTGTAACACCTGGACCCATGTGGGATGACATCAGGAAGCAAAGTACTTTGCCTGGTTGATAATTATTTTTTATACCTAATAATCCACCCAATAGTGAAGGAACTTCACTGCTAATATCTAATAGGCATACACCTTCTCTATTAGACAGCTTATAAGAAAGACTCTTTCTAACAGTAACACTGTCTTATGTTATTGGGCACTAAAGAATTACCATAATTTCAAGTATATCCTTATTCTACCTAAAATTCCAAACCACCTCCAAGGATGAAAGAGTACTACTTCTGCTTTGCTAATTTACTTTTATTGGAGCTTCTGCCCCTCCTCAGAGTATGAGTGGTAAATCCCAGCTACTAGCCAAGACTAACTAGCTTATGTTTGATTATGGGGCGCGGGGATAGGGGAGAGACTCTGTCCTTCACGGCCACGTCTTCTTTCTGCACAAGGCATACACAGCCCCCTCCCCCTCCCCCAGGTCTTGATGGATACACAAATGGTATTTTAGGAAGCTACTTACACGCCAACCTTTAAACATTATTTCCATAGTTCATCTTGAATATTCATTTTCCCCATACTGCCTTTAGAAAAGCAATCCCTGGTCAAGAAATCGTCCATGTAATAATAAGCACTTTTCAAAAGCTGAGTCTGTTAGGAGCATTTAAAAACAAACATCCCCCCAGCAATGGCATACTCAAAATCCAACTACATGTTTCAAGCTGTTAATATGTCACTAGAAGTGAGTATAGCCACATCAGCAGGCTCTTTGCTCTCTTCTTGTCTTTCCCCTCGCATCCCAATGCACAAAGAATCTCTCCACCGCTATTACTCGGGTTTTAACTGTACATAGAACATCTCTGTACAGCCTGATGGAAGCATCCCAGCCCCTTTTAACTTCTGCCACGAAAGGACTGCCACACCCTCTAGTGGTAAGACAGTGGCATCACAATCGTGATGTATAGCGTCAGCCAAGACATCTCTCAGAGCTGGCCGTTCTTTGGGCTGCTGGAATAAGGTCAATGTCCCTAACAGAAGTGGCCATTATGTTTCCCACTACACAATGGCTGAGTAATAGCATAAGTCTGGCTGGGTTATCCGTGACCTTTGCTTGGCCCATAATAATGAAAGCAGGCCTCTGGTGTAATTTATTCTCACTAGACTTCTTTTGGTCAAACCCCTAATCACCCTGGGTATCTCAGACATGCCAGGTCTGATGAAATGTTTCCATAATAGGGGGAGAGGATTCCACATGGTGAAATTTTAGAGTGGCTTTCTGCACTATCTTGTTTTAAATAACCACTCAGCAGGTGGGCTTGGGAGGGGATGAGGTACATATGTCACCCCCAAGCCTCACCCTTCCCCACTCAGCAGCTGTAGACAGACGCTCTCACAGTGGCTGCGCCACCTAAGAGGACACCCTAAGTTCGCCCACAGTGAGAGCCCAGGCCAAACCCCGACAAAACTCACCGTGAACAGCTGCTGTTAACTTTGTCAGCACAAATATTCCTCCCATCTCTCACCACTTGTAGTCAGTGACTTTACATACAGAATTTGCAAAACTGCTGGGCAGAAAGCTCACGGTGCTCTTATGCGTACACCCTTACAGGGGAGTTGGTAGAAAAAAGGATTTGTTCCAGTAAAACCTGGGACCCTCAGGGTCCACGTCTGTGTATGGGGCCCAAGCCCCTTCCAGCTCTCACGGCATATGATACACTGCAGCTGACAAGGAGTCACTAACTTGAAGTCACTTCCAAGACTACCGACACTCACAGTATTTCCATTTGGAAAGGCCTGTCGGTGATGGTACAGGTGAGGCTGCATAATGAAGCCGCCGTCCTCCCTCCCACTGCGGTATTAACACACACACTTCTCCTCAGCACCTCTGCCCCCTTCCGTGTTAAGAGTGGTGGAGAGTTTCAGTGGCTGGAAGTAAGCCCCCGCCGCCGCCCCCACCAGCACCTGCCCACTTCAGCTACCCGTCTGAAGGCAGCTAATGGGCCATGCAGGGCGAGAGGAATAAAGGGAAGGCCTAGGGAAAGCCAAGTGCTTCCTCCACAGCTTTGGGGGATATAACAGGCTGGGTAGGAAGGGCGGGGGTGGGACTGTCACCGTGGAGCCAAATGCTGCTCCATCCATCTGTCCCCTTCCTGCCCTCTGTCTTCCCCGTGCTGGGCCCATCTGGTCTCCCTCACGTGCTTTCCTGGGCTCTGCTGGTAAGTCAGATCCTTCATGTGCCCACACATGGGAAACAAATCAGTTTAATTAAAGTCTGCTGAGATAATGGAGTAGCTGCTCAGATTCCAGCGACTTCAACTGTGATCTAAACAGCCAAGAATTTCTCCTTTCTTTCCCTCATTAGCTGAGAAATTTGCCGCTTCGTGGGGTGGAACTTCTGCCACAGGGCCATTTAATTAATCCTAAACTAGACGGCGGTAACCAGGCCCAGAATCATTTCTAGACACACGCACATCCGTGCGGCATGTGAGCGGCCATGCAGGGAGAGCCCCGTGCCTCATGGGAGAGCCGCGCCGCGATCCAGGGTCGTGGCGCACAGCCGCCTCTGAATCTCTACAGTGGGCAGCTTCCAGCTCGCACGGCACGTGGAAGCTGTCTGCGGGTCCACCGCACACGAGCGCGGTGCACAGGTTCTGTCAGATCACAGGAATCGGGATGGAGCTGGGCCTGGAGAGGAGCCCCCTTTATTCCTTCCCGCTTGTTTCGTCTCTCAGAAGACACAGCTGGAGACATTGTGCATTACAGGCCTGCGCTCAGCAGAAGGGAGGCCAGGCCAGGATGCCTCCCTTGAGCACACACACAAGAGCCCTGGGCCAAAGAAATGCCTTTTGTTAACCAGAAAGAAACCACTACTGAGAGAAAGAGTAAGACTTCAAAAGATTTTGCCTTCCCCTCAAACTCGGCGCAGTGGAGCCTGTCTTTCAAGGCTTGATGGACTCTAGTCCTCCCATGAAAAGGCTAACGTGTCCATTGTCACTGAAACACAATAAGAGCAGCTTAAAATCCACGATCAGTCATACAATCGCACAACAGGCAAATGGGATACATGTTTACACTGCAGAAGGAGGGGATCTATGTTGCAGAAGAAGGGGGCGTTGTGAGATCCGAGGCAGAACACTAGGGAACAGTGTGGCGTTAACACATCTGAACTTTCTCATTTTACTCGGACAGGAGAGCGGCTTGTTTTGCTGGTAATTTAGTAAGGTGGGAAATTTTAAATAAGAAGGGGAAAGGGAATGCTTACTTCACTTAAAGAACTTAATCTCCGTGTCAACACAGTCATAGAAGAGATCTCCCACTTCGGTGGGGTCCAGGGGGTCATTGCTGGTCAGGATTTCCTCCATGGCTTCCAGGCCTTGCTTCTCTAGTTCCAGCATCGTCTTCCTCAGCTTTTGACCTTGCTCCTGAGAAGGACAAAAACAGCGGGGGTCATTACAATGGATGCTGAAAGACCCCCGGAGGGCCTGCCCCCCACCCCATTCAATCTGCTCCCCGCGGGACTGCCACGGGGATGGTTCTAAAATGCAGGTGTGGTGATGTCACTGCTCTGCTTGGAGTTCTTGCCTTCAGGATAAAAATCCAGAGTGCTGAGTGACGTTGGGAAAGGCCCTTTGAGGCTCCAGCCTGCCTCGCCTTTGCCACGCCTCCCGCACCTCCTTGCTCTTCAGCTGGACCGAATTAGCTGCATTCCTCCAGCCCGTGATACTTTCTCGCCACAGCACAGGCAACCCTGCTCCCCTCAACACTCGGTCAGCTTGCGCCCACCTTCAGGCTTCCGTGAATGCCTCTCCTCTAGGCTACCCCCATCCAATGCCTTTCCTTCTGCCACGGTTGTTCTCTTTCTGTCTTGCGATGGTCTGTCTACTTACCTGTGTCCCCCATTAGACCACGATCTCCCAGGGAGGGAGACCCGGGCTTATCTCTATCCTCCTGCCTGGGACAGAGAAGGCACTCCCAATAATGTCTCTTGAAAGCATAAATGGATCAATGAATAATCACATGGCATGTCTATCCCCGATTTACTTTTTTTTCTGAGGGGGTGACATCTCTTCTTCCAAGTGGCAGTCACTCATTTACATACAGTGGATGACAATGAGAAGCTTTTACTTGCCCAATTAGTCCCAGAACAGAGAAGCCGCTGTCACCACCCATCGACCACTTCCTAGTGCTGCCTTAACTCAAACCAACGGTCATTGCTAAATTTCAAAGTCCACCCAGCCTCATCGGTCTCATCTCTTTGAAATTTTGTGTAGGATACTTCAGAACACACGGCCCTTTCTGCCCCTGCCTTCGTTTGCCAAACATACACAAAACTGTGCACCAGGGAGTGACATGTTCCCCCTGCTCGGGCTTACTGTGATCCACCTAGAAAACACGCACTGTCAACAGGCAGGGAGGGCAGCCCCGGACAGAACTCTGTGAAATGCAGCGGTAGCATTCATGGTTCCAGGGAAATGTCTGGCAGGGAGGGCAGATGTCAAAGAACTGCGACTTTTATACGTCAGAATGGTCATTTCTGGGGCACACGAGAGCAAGTTCTATAAATAGTGAGACTACCCCTCTCAGAGATACTTTCTGAATTCACATGGATTTACCGCTGTCCTTTCTTGCCACCCTTTTTAGAGAGCCCACCGTGCTGGATGTAAGAAAATAAGCTCACCCAGTCCACGCAAAAGGCACGCACCAATTTACCTGTAAGATGTCACTTTCTTCAGGACAAACTGGACCCTTACAAGTTGTTAAATAAATGCTTGGGAAGCAGATGAGCATCTAACAACCAGGTTCCTTGCTTCTCCCTTCAGCAAAATAGAGGCTTGGATTTTATATGAAAGTCCACCACTAAGGGTTGCTGTGGGCGTATACTGAGTGTTTGCCTTGTTTGAATTGATGTCTTGTAACTTTATTAATCAGAACTTTGGGTGGAGGAGGGAGGGCTGCACTTTGAAGAACAGCTATTTTAAAGCTAGAAACTTAAAAAAAAAAAAACCTTTTTTGTATGAAAAAATATACATAACAAAATTTACCATTTTAACCATTTTGAAGTGTACAGTTCAGTGGCATAAAGACATTCACATTGCTGTGCAACCATCACCACCAACCGTCTCCAGAGCTTTGTTAAAAAACAACACGATGGCATCTTTAAAGTGCTCCGTTACGTACACATCTTTACCCCTCAAAGTACACAAAGAATTTTCGACAACAGAAAAGCAGTTCTCCTGACTAGTACCGCACGTTTCTGTTATTTGCAGGTGAACAGTAAGTAAAAGAGGGAGATGCTTAGCCCACTGAGTTCTAGAATAACATCAGATAAAGCAGAGGCTTGGTTTCACTGGGTTGCAAGAGGCTGGGAGGAACAATTACCACCAGCATTCTAGCAGGGGCCCCGGGAGCCTGGGTTTCTGGAAGCAGACTTGCTGGAGAGGAGGAAGATGACGAGCTTGTTCACTGCTGTCCTGCCTCCTTGCTAGGGACCCCGCCCGCACCCGGGGCTCAAAGCCAGGCTCACCTCGTCACTCTCCAGGACCGCCCGGGCCCACTCATGGGCCTTGTATAGCTCGTGGCGGCGGTCTGGCTTCTCCTGGAACCGAGGCTCCTTTCTGGCAGGGTCATCGCCTCCGAAACAGGGAGACTGTGCTTTGGGGACGAGTTTTACATCGTCGACAAAGATGAAAGGCTTGAATATGGACCTGGAGAGAAAGGAGAGGTACTTCAGCCAAACCGAGCCTGGGGCTTGAGGACACCAGAGGCTGCCCTCTCCTTCAGCAAACATCTCCTGGGCCAGCTCACGGTGGCAGGCGGGTGCCTGCAGGGAGAGACCCAACTGCATATCTTAGTAACTATTTTAGTAGCACTAACTGCTGTTTATAAGCTGCAAATTCTTCTATTTGCAGCGAGGAGACATCAAAACAGACTGGCTTTGTTCTGGGAAGGCCATTTAGGAGCCCCTTTCAGTCACATGGAAGGAGGAAGATAGACACAGTGTTCTGAGGAAAGGGTGCAATGGGCCACGGATCAGAGCTGGTCTATCTCCACCGTGCTCTGTGGAAAGGGGCCTCCTGGAAAGGCAGGGTCTGAGACCTCAACCTTTTTTTTTAGGTTCTACCTTATTTGAAAATGTTTGGAATATCTCTGACAGACTCAAGGTGGGACAGATTAAGACAGATGACAAAGAAAGAATCCCGGGGCCCCAGAGAGGGCACAGCACAGAGGACAGAAGTCTGGTTGTGTGAGAGTGAGGCTGAGGGGATAGTAGGTGGCTAACGCAAGAACTCTGATTCAGCTCTTCTGGCACGAGGGATGTCTTAGGGGACATGATTCTGTGTGTGTGTGTGTGTGTGTGTGTGTGTGTGTGTGTGTGTGCGCGCGCACCTGTGCATACCTGGGGACATTTCAACACATCCCCCCAGATGCGCACACACCCCAAAACAGCCATGTGTCTAAGAAACTGCATCTTGGGATCCCAGGCCAACGGGGTCTGTGGTGACCACAGCTGACAGTAACACTAGAGGGAGAGAGCCTCACTCTCCCTGCTCTGCACCCAGAAAGAACACGGCTGGATCAAAGCAGTCCTCCTGGCAGAGCACAGGCACCTCTGGGCCCCGAGGGTGGCCTGTTTTCAATCACACCACACGGGCACCTGCAATAACAATTGGAGAGAATGAGACACACACCCGCACCCCGTGTGTACGGCTCAGGTTCGGGTTGTTTCCTCTCCTCTTAACTGGTGCCTCCAGTGGGTGAGAAGTGAGCTGGGAAGTTGATTCCCTCAGCCCCGAGATGCCTGGACTTGAGGCGGCCAGAGCAGCCTTGCCACTGTGTCACACAAACATTTTCACTATGCCACAATCTGCAAAGAACTGGAAACCCATGACCTTTGTACCCAAACTGTGTCCCTGGACTTGAGAGTCAGCATCACCCTCAGGCCCCATCCCCCACCCC
>NW_020174149.1:7490753-7496919 GCF_003031525.2 Neophocaena asiaeorientalis asiaeorientalis
ACTGATGACATCCAAGTCTGAGGAGCATGACCAGAGACCACAGTAACTGGCAGTGGCCTCTTGAGTTCGTTCCCTGAGGCTGTCAAGGGAAAAGGGCTCAGGTGAAGAAGACCCTGATCACAGCATGAAAGATGGGGCTCGTCCTAATTTAATTTGAATATTGAAAGCAGTTGCTCCCAAAGCTGGCGAAGTGGGTGGTACAGGTTAAGTGCTGTGTTCTGCAGGTGATGCAAACGCAGGAGGCTGGGCCCATCCACCATGAAGCACACAAGGCATGGGTGTGTGGGAGGGATCTAATTCCACAAGGCCAAGTCCTCCCAAGGAACTTCCCTCCCCAGGATGCAGGGGAGCTACCTCATACAGGGGGAACACACATTGCCACTTCCTACGGCCTCCTGAAAATACCTCACTCCTCTTCCCTTCTCCTGAACGCTGAATGGGTGACCGTTGAAAGCGAAAGGAATTAATGCACAATTTTAAAGCGTCTGAAGAATTTTGATTACATGAAGTTGAATTCTCCAATTGGTCATTTGGTTGACTCTGCAAATGGGCAGTTTGAGGGTTCACTGGCAGGCGGTAATGGATGGGGAGGGAGAGAGGAGAGAGGGAGGGAGGGAGGGAAAGAGGTGGAAGAGGGCGGAGTCCGGCATAGAGACATCCAGAACTAACTGCTTCTGTGCCCCTCTGGTCTCTGACAACACAGCAGCCTCACAGCGGGCAAGTGTCCTCTCCTTCAGGGCCCGACAGCACTCGGGGTTTCCTGAAAAGGCAGTGCACACAACACATACCGTGTTCCGGCAGATGTGACCTGCAGCTTCCTTGGCCTGAGCTGAGAGCCCCTGAGGGACACTGGGCCCCGGGCTCCTGCCAAGCACCCCAGAACTTGCACAGTTCACACCTCCTCCCCAGGCCCAGTGCTAGGCAGAGAGGGTCAGAGCCGGGGGATCCCCTGCTCTTGGCCTTGGAGGCGGGGTGGGTGCGGGCTTAGCCATGGCGAGCCAGGGAAACTGCAGTGTCCAGCAGAGCTGCTGAGCCCGGGCTGCTGAGGAGATTCCTTGGGACAGGGGTTCTCCCATATTACACCAGCCCCAGGCCACAGATGATGTTCACTCGTGTGATGCTACCCCATACAATCCCCCGCACTGCACCTCTTTTCTCTACCCTTCAAAAGGCCATGTGGGAGTGATGTTTTCATTGGGAAATCTGTCACTCAGTTTCTGGAACCTCAGTGCTTTTCTTACCATGCGGCTCAGAACCATCCCGACACCAGCCCTGTGAGGGAGAAGGATGGCGCTGGTCTTGCTGAGCGACCATCCAGGTCTGCCTGCCTCGTGACAGTGGGGCAGGGAACTGGGCTGGGACTCAGAATGGGGGTGTGTGTCCCCTTGTCACCTTTGACCAACTATGGGGCCCGTCATTTTCCCTCTCTGTCTCTCACTGGACTGAAACAATCTCTACGGTCCCTTTCAACTTCTAAAGCTATTGTGTTATTTCTCTTTCTGTGTCATGTGGCCTGTGCACTTGTGTCTTCAAGAAGTTCGTGCTAAGAACAATCATGGTCTTCTGCACCCAATATACAGGATAATAGAGTAAAAATCAGAACCTCTATGTGATGGAACTTCAAACCAGTCCACGCTCATTTTAACATCAGTGAGAGTGTCTGGTAGCCTTTCTAAGACAGGAAGGACCATATGTTTAACCCTCCCATCCATCCATTTTAACTTTAAAAGTAAATAAGTAATATGACGAGGTTCCCATAATATTCTAAGGCAGCCAAACCTCTCCAAGAGTTTTTTTCCAAAGTGTATAAGGAAGTCAGCAACCTCAGCTGCTAAAAACATGAACCATAGATGTGTCTGGCGGTTAAAGGTTTTTTTGAGATTGAATAAATAAAATTACTGCCAATAAGAAACTGCAATACTACTAATATACCAGGGTGTGGGAATTATCTATAACTCAGTCCTGATAATTTCTGTCTACATATCCAGAAAAGGGCAACGTGGATAACTCAGCAGTTTCCAAATGTTCTTATCTCCTGCCAATCCTTACAGAAAATCTCATTAAAAGTCCAAATAGGTGAGAAGATACTCTGACATCTTCCCACACTGAGCCTCAGATGGTAGCTTCTTAAATGCCACTTGAGTAAATGTATGCTAATTAATGGCCCAGAAAGAGGAAACGACTTGCCAAGGCCGCACACCCAGCCAGCAGCAAAGCTGAACTGCCCTCTGGGTCGCGACCACCTCTCCAGGCCCACCCAGCCAGGGCGGTGCCCACTTCATCAGCCATGTGGAGAACCCCCAGAGGAGCCCGTGGGTGGCTCGGATGCAGGCGGGACACAGCTGAGGGAGCTCTGGAAGCTGGTTCTGCCCCACCCTCAGAGCTGCCTCACAGACTGAGCTTCAGAAAAGCCCTGGTCACCCAGCCCCTCCACGGTGTGGTGTGACACAAATACAGGATGGTAGGCCCAAAAGGGGAAGTGCTTCCACCAGCAAAGGTCAGCCCAGTAGCTGGTTAATGAGGAAGTTTAAAGGTAGCTGAGCTACGCTAAGGGGACCCTCGAGCAGGACAATTAAACAAAGAAAGCCATGAGCAACATGAGCAACATGAAAGGGAACCCCACCACTGAACCCGTCAGCTCTGAGACAAAGCAAAGGGCCGCGGCGCACAGTCCGACGACACGAAGCCAGCACGGGCTTGCAAGGTGTGTCTCAGAGTCTGCAGGATTTTAGTCCTGGGTGACACTCTGAGCCACAGCCAAGAAAGGCACTTCACTGGAGGCATCTTTGCCGTCTCCGTCCCCTGTTTCTTTCTAAAACCTTGAGATGGATGCACCAAGCCAGTGTAAAAAATCTGTTTTCCTCTCATCTGTTTCTTCCTTTGGAAGGAAGACAAAATCATCATGAAAGTCTCTAACATTTTACAATATATCATAATTTTCAAAGTGCTTTCATTCAATTCTCATGGAATTTCATTCATTCATTCATTCAATATGTGTGTAACGCTGAGATCCAGATACTATTCTAAGTACTAGGGATACAGCAGGGCAGCAGTCCCCAACCTTTTTGGCACCAGGGACTGGCTTCGTGGAAGACAGTTTTTCCACGGACGGCGGGGTGTGGGGTGATGGCTCAGGCGGTAATGTGAGGGCTGGGGAGCGGCTATAAATACAGATGAAGCTTCGCTTGCTCGCCGGCCGCTCACCTCCTGCTGTGCGGCCCGGTTCCTAACAGGCTGCAGACCAGGGGTTGGTTGGGGACCCCTGCAGCAGTGAACAAGGCAGGGCAAAAACTTCTGGACCATTTCACAGATGAGATGACTGAGGCTCACAGAAGCTAAGTGCTTTGTCCACAGGCACACTCCTAATACGTGCCAGATGGAGAAGTAAATTCAGATCTTCTAAATCTAAAGTCATTTTCCCCCATGACCACTCACCCTTATATATCCCTTCTGAGGGTTTCTAATATATATATATATATATATATATATACGCATTATGCTACCGCAGAAAAGCAAAATATTTTTGTGCTTTGGCATTTGGAATTTAAGTATCAGTGGCCAGCTCACATTTCTGACTTCAAACATGGCTCTGTTCACAATGAAGATGCAGAAACTCCCCGAGCGATGAAGCTGGGCTTATCCTGTGCCCTGGAGTCGCCGGCAGATCCGCTGGCGCAGAAAACAGCAGCACAAAGGCTCCTGCTTGGATGAATTTGCTAAACTTTGAACCAATCTGAAAAGGGCCTGGAAGAACCAGTTTCTCTCAACTGCAGGTGTCCCTCTGAATGGTTCATCCATGGGTCATCCCAGCTTGACCGTGAGTCACTTTAATCATATAGTCAAAGCCACATCTGGTGGAGAGCAGAACTTACCCACGAAGGGTGTTTTCATTTAGAGGGAAAGAGAACTAGTACTTTTGGAGCATGGGACACCCTGAGGGCTGGATCCAGATACTCTGGGAGTATCCAGATACTCTTTAGAAAGTCAAAACCGTGGGGTAGAAGAGAGGAAAAAGACAGTGTTGGGAGAATTGGGGATGAAATCAGAGGCAGTGCTATTTTATGCAAGGCCCTCGGCTCTGTGTCTGTCTGTGCAGGCTGTGCCCCACACTGTATTTACATAGTAAACTACGGTGTCTACAGCCCATGACATCATCTCCAATAATGAAAAGGTTCCCCTTGTCACTAACATTTGAATTAACCAGACAAGACAGTCTCAGCTGACGCAACGTAGCCTCTCGAGCCTAGTACCTGGGAGAAGACGAAGAAAACACACACACACACACACCATGTCCCTTGCATGTCCCCATTCCCTGCCACTAAAGTGGGTCAAACACCCCCTTTTTCCTAGAACTTCCTCCCTATTTTCTGTTTACCAGGCTAAAGTACACGGCCTAATACAATTAAAGAAATGGGTGGGGAAATAGCCTTCTAATATTTAAAATGGAAAATTTTTAACACTCTCCCCCTCTTGGTTTATCCCTTCTTTATCTTGAGTGTTTGTGTGTTTTCTCAGATGCGGGGGCCTCTCAGTGGTGAAAATAACAAGCCCTAATTCATGATGTCTGCCGATTGCCAAGGTGTAAACACGCCCACTGGGGCCCATTTCAAGCTACCGATGTGATGTCACTGAACACATGGTTGGGAAGAGATGACATCATCAGCTTCCGTAGGCTCCAGCACACCACGAGACTCGGAATTTTACACTGCCTCCAAATGCGAAGCTACCTCTCTGCTCTTTCCCTCTCCAATTCTTCATATCGATGAGCTTTAACAAGTACTGCTTCCACATAGGAAATGGCCTCCCAAGGTCAGAACCGGTGCACTAAAGCCAATGAGTGTCCCTATATGGATGACCAAGGCACCAGCTGACTCAACAGAATACTAATATGATGGAATGTGCCTGCTCTATAAAATTAATTAAAGGTCTTTGGCATCTCCCACCCACTCTCAAACTGACTTCTGCAGCTGCTTCCAACTCGCAAACTTACATAGTACCTGGTACATATTAGGAGGAAGGGAGGAGAGAAGGGAGGGAAGGAGGAAGAAAAAAAGGGAATGTGAGAACCAGGCTATATCAAGAAAAGGATCTATAATTGATGCAATGAGCAAAGAGTCAAGAAGTTCTGAAGCAGACAGACCGATAGTAAGATGATGTCCTTTGGTTTCTAACATTAATTAGGAAGATAAATGATATCGTCTTCTCTGATCATAATCTTTTGCAAGTCCACTGCTCTGAAACTATTTCTTGCAAACATCTCTCTAATGTTTCTAGCATTAGCAGAAGCTGGTTAAAATTTCCCTAATTTTATTACCTAAAAGCCCAAGAGTAGGTAATTACGCTTCCTGATGACAAGACACAAAATGTTGGGAATGCCCAATTACAGAGAAACATTGAAATGCTGAATAGGAGGAAAAAAATCTATGACAGTTCTATAGTCACAGTAGGAAATGTAGCTCATTTAACCAGAGAAGATAAAAATGAATGTCTTCCGGGAAGCCCTTAATAGCCTTTAAGGTCTTTTCAATTAATTTAACCATGAATAACTTTCTTTTAAAATTACTTGAAATTTTCCATTTTAGATATTAGAAAGCTATTTTGCAGCTCATTTTTAGAATTATATTAGGCCGTGTACTTTACCCTAGGAAACAGAATTGCTTTATCTTTACATCCCGGCAATCACAAGCCCCGTCTTCTAAGCACAGTTAGAGCAGCTGTCTGAGACATCAGAAACCAAGGGGGTGGCTGTCTGTGGTCATTCTTCAGTTCAACCTGCTCCTTCAAAGGCTCCTGTTCCCTGAAGAACAATGTCTAAATACCTCAGCAGAGTGTTCCAGACAGACTCTAAATGCCTACATGTACCCCGGCGGGCCAGCACGAAGTGCTCACAAAAGCCACCAGCAAGCGAGGTCAGAGTCCACAAGGGGAAGTCAGACACCAAGGAGAGGAAAGACAAGCCCCAGATCTGATGGATCAAAAAGGGGGTGGGAGTGGGGCCATGGAACCAAGCGTTCAGGACTGGAAGATAAAATCAAGAGAAAGCAGCTAGAGTCAAACAGAGGCGTGTCCTGAGAGGTTGCCTGGAATACTGCCCAGGGGGCAAGGCTCGCTGTCAGAGGCCAGCAGAGGTCAAATGTTGGGCTTGTGTACTGGGCGGGGGTGGTGT
>NW_020174149.1:7497097-7540159 GCF_003031525.2 Neophocaena asiaeorientalis asiaeorientalis
GTGTGCCATTCTGTCTCATGCCTCTCTGCCTTTGCATATGCTGTTCCCTCTACCCAGAATGTCATTCCTGCTTTTAGCACCTAACACACCTCTCTTCCTACAACCCCCAGTGCTCAAGAGTTCTTCCTCTGTGGTTTCCCCCTCATTGTCTCCTTCGTGCCACCTCTTATCTTGCGCACACTTTGTCTCTAGTACCCAACAAGCATAAGATTTGGTACACAGCAGGTGCCTAATAAGTGCTTGTTGAATGAAAAACTAAGGATAGCTTATACCGAATTTAATAGGTCTTGCTAGAAAGATCTATTGATGTTGGCAGTAGTGAGGTCAAAGGGTCAGGAAAGGTACTTGGCTTCTCCCCTGAGTCATCAAACAGTCCCTAGCTGGACACTGCCATTGTCTTGTATTCCTGAAACAATACGGGGAAAGTAAATACTTTCAGCTGGAAAGGGAATGAAATCAAACAGCTACAGATTCCCTGGTAGCAGAGTCAAAGGTTTGATACCCGACACTCAAATGATGATGGTTTTCAGCCAGTGGAGCACATGAAAAATACCAAAGAACCTACTGGAATGGGCAGTCTTCTAGACCTCTCCAGGCTGAGGATCAGACTCACCAGATAGATTCCTAAGCCCACCTTAAAGATTCTGATACAATAGGTTTGGGTCAAGGCATCTGTATTTTTCAAAAACTCCCCTAAGTGATTCTGATAATTTAGAAATCACTGGATGGTTGTGTCTAAGCCACTGATGACATGATACATGATTTGTGGTGTGCGTGACTGAAAGTTACCAAGGAGAAGGGCTGCTGTCTACCTGGTAGATCAGAGATAGTCTTAATAAATAATACTTAAACCTACTATGCATTTACTTGGATTATCTCATTTAATCCTCCCCAAAAGCATATAACAGTAGGGGCTGGTATTGTGTCCATGGTACAGGACAGACACAAGCTTGGAGAGGTTAAGAGACTCACCAGTTACTAAGTGACAGAGGTAGAATTCAATTCTAGACGCCGTGTTCCTAAACACTGTGCAGTGCAAGCCCTTTGCTGAAGTGTGTGGGCAGAAGGCAATACCCTAAAACACAATGTCTTAGAGAAGAGCCCAGTGCACTTGAAGTGGCTTCAATGTGCATTGCCTCTGGACCATTCTGTCCCCTAACTCATAGGAACTGGTGGTTTTGATCAATCTTGGGCATTCCTGTATCTTTCTGTCTCACTGGGTCTTATTCATCTTTGCATCCCTCAAATACAGCACAATGCCTGGCCCATAATATATATTAATAAATGTTTGTTGAATTTAAAACAATTTGCTTCCATGATGGTGATGAACGCTATGTGACAAAAGCCAAGAACTTCCCTTCATCACAGCTCTTTGTGCTGCACTGGCCATGGTGAGATGACTAAAAAACGTGACTCAGCTATACAGCAGGAGGTGCAGGAACTCAGTGTGTGATTACTGGGTGAGCTCTCAAGGGAAGCACACGCTTGCCACCTGTGTGACTGTGTCTCAGACAAACCTGGAAGGATCTGGGGTCCCAGTGAAGTAGTGAATGCATGGCGAGCTTCTGTTCTGAGGCAGGACAGACACTACACTGGCTGTGGTAAGGAAAGACTCGGAGTCTATACAGACTCCACTGGCTTTGTCCCGTAAGATGTCAATCATAGTCTGCACAGTGATGCTTTCTGTAAAGAAAAGAGACAGAGAGGAGGCAAGCTGTAACCAAAATCCATCAGTCCTTTCCCTTTTTAGTACCAGAACCCCTGAAATTACGGCTGGGAACAGAACTGCCCAAGTAGGGACTATATTTCCCAGCTTCCCTTGTGGCTAGATGTGGTCACGTGATAGATCCTGACCAACGGGAGGTGAGCAGAAATTATGCGTGCAACTTCCCCATTACATCCATAAAAAGGAGTGTTTGCCCTTCACTTTTATCCCTCCCTTCCTGCTGGCTGGGAGATGCCAGTGAGTGGACCACAAAAGGAAGTCACGTGTTGAGGCAGAATAACCCACCCGCCCTGGACTGGCCATATACGTCTGGACTGTAACATGGGAGGGAAATAAATTTCCATTTTCTTTAAGCCGCATTACTCTGGGGTCTCTGTGTTACAGCACTTGGCAACTCCTCAACTAGTACAGTGTGCGACTGAATGATATTCATAAGAAAGTATGCAATCCATGCAGCGCACCAAGCAAGCTCTCTGGTACAATCTTGCTGCTTAGAGTCAATGCTATATTTGGAGGACGACCTCCCTGCAGCGGGAAATATACACAGAGAGGTATTTAGAATATTTAGAGCCATGAGGACTATTGGCTCTGACTTCAGATAAACAGACTAACAAATCTTTTACTACCCAGGATCCTGGTTCTACGTTTTCTCCCTCTGTTTCTAATCCATTGAAACGCTATTTTTTCAGTGTGTTCACAAAGATCAAATCAGAGCATCACATAGAGAAAAGGTGCCTTAAACTTCACTACCACGACGCGCATCCTCTTTGTAAATCTCTATGCGTAACACATCACACCTAAAAGTATTAACAGTAAGTCCTTCTGTTCTTCAACTATCCAGGGTTCAAACTTCCTCACGGTTTCATAAATGAGTTTACTGATTTAAACCAGGATCCAACAGGTTGATAATGTCTCTTAAGACTCTTTTAGTCACTGCGTCTCATTTTTCCCCCTTGCATTTTATTTGTTGGGCCATTTCTCCTGAGTTTCTCACACTCTGGACTTCGCAAGACAGACTTTGCAGATGGTGTTTTGAATATTTTCCTCCATCCTCTGTATTTCTGGTAAACTAGTAGCTAGATCCAGAAGCTTCATCAGATTTACGTTTGACATTTTGGCGGGACTACCTTACAACTGGTATTATATACTTTTACCAAGCTAGGTTTTTGAAGTGAAAAACTTTTATAGAGTTTTTTATAAAGTTCCCATTGTAAATGGATACTTTCTTACCTTCCTACCCAGAATTTATTAATCAAGTTCTATAGCAGAAGTCCTAAAGTGTTCTTCTAGATTGAGTCAGCCAACTTTTTCTTAAAGAACCAGATAGGAATATGTTAAGCTTATGGGCCCTATAATCTCTGCCATAACTTACCTGTCGCAACTGCTCAACTCTGCCACGCAGCACGGAAGTAGCCGTAAGCCATAGGTAAATAAGTGGGTGTGGCTGTGTTCTAATGAAATTGTATTTACAAAACAGGGAACAGCCAACAAGTTATAGTTTGCCAACTCCTGTTCTAAAGGACAAACATAAAATGTGGCCACTGTGTTTACGTGGAAGGGTTTTCCACTCACGCGTAAAAGTAACAGGCTACCCAGTCACCCACATTTACCTAAACATGGATTCTGACTAAGTCAATACTGGGTGGAAGATACAGGGTTCATGAAAGGAATTCAGTTCAACAATTTGACTCAACGAATGTTCATGGAACAAAGGACTATAACAAGCCTCACAAGGGGACCCTAAGATGAGTAAAAGACAACACCCCTGATGTCAAGACTCAGCAGGCTAACGGGAGAGGAAAATATATGAAGACGATAAGTCAAATATACAAATGCCGAGGTATAAGCAAGGCTGGAATGAGTATCAAAAAGACAAGCATAAGGACATCAGCATTTAAAGGAGAAACAGGAAAAGGAAACATCCATGATGAGAAAGCGTCATGTAAAAATGAATGCAAGTTGTCATCTTGCCTGCACAGCAAGGACTTTAGCACAAGTCGGTCTCTATATACAAGGTCTATTCTCTACTCTTCCTCTCTGCTCATCCACCTAAGTTCAAACAAGGTCTCTGAAATAGCTGCAAGACAAAGGGTATGAGAGGGAGAATTGTAAGGGATACACGAACTCACCTTCTTGCTTTTCTAAGCTGTCTTTGCCTGCACAGCAGGCTAGATGGTCATCAGCTGGAGAAAAAACTTCAGAAAAATTGAACTCGTCCTCTCCCGTCCACCAGCCTTGACTCTGAGCATAACTCCTGAGTTCAGGGTGCTCTGCGTCGATCTTAGTCGTGAGCGAAAGCTGATTGCAAATGCACTTGACTCCCTCTGTAGAGAGTGCAAAACCCAGTTATTTAGAAATAGACTTACAAAGACTTAATCAAGAAATGGAAATTTACAGGGCGTCTCTCCCCTGCAACTTGACTCTTAAGTATAGGGAGGAATGGATTCTGTTTCTGAAGAGAGAAACAGATGATCCTTGGTTCTCTTTTAAGATTTCCCAGGAGGTGTGACCACTCCTGACACATTTTATCACATTTTCAATGAGCAACAGTCACTTGATCTGGCGAACTAAACCCCAAGCATTTACTACTCACAAGAAAAGTGAAAGGTTCTTTGAAAGAGGCGCTGGGCTACTAACAAGAGTCATGAACAGTGCAGCTCCAGAGATTCCTCCTCCCCGATTCAGTCTCACTCCACCTGAAGGAACAGTGTACTCTACTGCCCTCTGCTCAAATATATACATAGTTTTTTTAAAAAATAAAATATGATACTTCTTCATTCAAGCTTTTTTCAGGTCCCAACATTTAGAAAAACACAGTAGCCCTGATAATGAATTGTTTTATTTATTTATTAATTTAGGCCACACTGCACGGCTTATGGGATCTTAGTTCCCCGACCAGGGATTGAACCCAGGCCCTTGGCAGTGAGAGCACGGAGTCCTAACCACTGGACTACCAGGGAATTCCTGACAACGAATTGTTTTAAATTAATGGAACGTGCATGCAAATATACATGTGTCTGGGTGCATGTGTGTGCACACGGGTGTGCCTGAGGTTGAGAAAAACCTCTGGGACTTTGTTTCTGTAACTAAGAATTGGGACTTGCCCCCAGGCAAACAGTCAATATGAAATATCAGGTGTGTGCTTCCCAAGCAGTGACATCCTTCACTCCAGGCTCAGGAAACCCCCGTTCCTCTCCAGAAGCAGAAGCCCAGAAAGGAGAGGCACTCCAGAGCCTACACATGAAGCACAGAGGGTCTGCAACAGCAGCATGACTTCTCTAAGTCCAGGCACCATGGCCTCAGCTTTTCCTGTCCTCGAAACTCTCCACCGGCCACCCCACTCACCTGTGATTCTCTCCGCAGCCCAGTACTTCCCCACGGTCTCCAGCACCCAGGCTTCCTCACTGTCCACGATCAGATATGTACTTTGGAAGCTGTGGTAGGAGTTTGCATCTTCATAATAATTCCCGCCTTGTCCATGTTCTTCCAACAAGGCGACGATGACATCTAAGGCTTCTTTAGCTGTTGCCCCTCTCTCTAAACCAAGCCTGAAGTAAGAAAACCAGAAGCATACCTCTGTCATTCCTCACCACCTCATTATCAGCATAGGAACCAAAGGCTGGGACGGGGCTGAGTTATGAAGAACGCCAACGTGTGTTAACGATGTTAAGCGCTCAAGCCACGACGCAAACAGATGAACAGAACTCAGATACACAACTGTCACACATTCGGTTCAAAATCACGGGGGCGTTTTCTGTCTTTGGACGCCCCCCTTGCATAGAGAGACAGGAGTCAGGAGCCCAGTGGCTTCTCCCTCTTGGAAGGAAGCTCGGCCACCTCTCTCTCTCTTTTCTAATTCTGACTCCCCTAGAGCTGGTCAGCTCAGGTGCAGCCCTTAGCAAGACCCCCTCTCTGTGGCTTGTTCTCCCTCCTGCCTCTGGGCAAAAGGAAACCTCCGCCCAGTCCAGCCTTGACCTCTATTATTCTACACCAGATGTTTTGTTTTTTGTTTTGTTGTTGTTTTTAATTAACTAATTTTATTTATTTTTGCTGTGTTGGGTCTTCGTTTCTGTGCGAGGGCTTTCTCTAGTTGTGGCAAGTGGGGGCCACTCTTCATCGCGGTGCGTGGGCCCCTCTTGTTGCGGAGCACAGGCTCCAGACGCGCAGGCTCAGTAGTTGTGGCTCATGGGCCTAGTTGCTCCGCGGCATGTGGGATCCTCCCAGACCAGGGCTCGAACCCGTGTCCCCTGCATTAGCGGGCAGATTCTCAACCACTGCGCCACCAGGGAAGCCCCACCAGATGTTTTGATTGGTAATAAAAGTGTTCCACAGCCAGCCATTGTCCTCTGTGCATATAATTCACTCACGATCTCATTAGCAATGGGCGGCTGGTTCGTACATGATCAGTCCTTTTTCTACATATTCTCCTCCTACCTATCAGCGCACCTCTACTGGTGTGGCTTACAGCTTCAGTCGTCCAAAAGGACATATTTCTTTCAAAGTGAAACAGCAGTCCCCTCCCAGCCCTTCCAATTAATAGACCCCTTAAAGCAGGCACAGACTGCCCTCTGTGTGACCCTGAGCAAGTTCCATAATATACTTGAACACCAGTTTTATGTCACCTGTAAAATAAATACCTACATCACTGAGTACTATGAGGATGGGTTTTATGAGACGATGAACATGAAAATACATGGCTCTAGGGCCCAGCACCAAGTACGTGATCAGTAAGTTTCCAGACATAGCACACCGCGGCAGAAAAACAAATGACGCGGAGATAAAGGGACCTCAGTTCTAATTCTGGTTCTGCTATCCACCGGGGGTAAACTTTCCGAACCTTGATTTTCTCATCTGTAAAGTGAAAACAGTACTACTTCCCTCTCAGGCTGATTTGAAAGAAGATGGCATGTAATGGGTGTCCGGTAAATGTCTACTTATTCATCTCTTCATTCAACTTGTACTTCTGGTGGCAGAAGCACAGAACAGAGCAATGAGCCTGCTAAGATGATAGCAGAGGCCAGTACTGGGTGAGTTTTCGACTTGAGATGCAATCGTTATTAAAATTCACCCAGCTTAATTCTTCCTGAAGGGACGTTTCACTGTGCTGCGGGATAATGCAGCTCTGTGCTCTGGTCTTATCTTTGCAAGCGGCTTATTTTCATAGGTAATTGTATATCAATTCATTTGGCATTTCTCAATCTAAGCTTATTTAGGGAGACTGGTGACAAGGCAATGCTTTGAGAAGCTGAAGCCTGAGACTTCATGGGAGTGATAAAAGAATAAACTCGTTAGAAGGTGGAATTAGTGGACTCTTCCGTTGGTCAGTGCCATCTTCTCCAAAACGGCGTAGAGGAAATAAGTGCTCACCTTAACTTGAGGATCCAGAGCAAACAAGTGTGCTGTGAGTACCTCTCACAGCGCAGAGCTGGGCACACAGGAGGGGCCCTGCTTGCCACAGGTCCCTGGTGGCCCCTGGTTACACCGTCTTATGTACGTATTCCAGGGAGAACCCTGTGCCCAGGGCCTTTGCAGGGCCCCAACTTACCCGTGCAAATGTGTGCTACGAGCCTGTGAATACCCAGCCGGGGCAACAGTGCCACGTCTGGAAGCTGTGAGTTCTCTTGTGCAGTTTCTAACTTACTCTCCTGCTGTTCTGCCTGTTTGGGTCCCACGCTGAGATTCCAACACACGTGCCCTCCCAGACTGACTTTGATGCCCTCTGCACGGCATCTGCAGGGGCGCCTCAGCACTCATCCACAGACACGATTCTGATTACACCCCTCACGCCAGGGCCGTGGGGAGAAGATACGCCTTTGTCCCACCTGGCCATTCCCTTGCGGTCTCTCTGCCATGGGCTGAGAACAGGACAACTGCCAGAGCTGTGAATGACAGCGGGTTACACCCTCTCCGCCTGAGACTCAGAGCTACAAATGCACCAGGCTATGGTGATCCAGGCCACGAGTCTCCCAACATTGAGGCCTGTTTTAAGCTTTGCATGACAGTTTCCCCTCCTAGATGAGGCAGATCCATCTGATGCCAAATGAGAACACAGCCTTGCTGGCCCCCATGCCTACTTTCACTTCAGGTGCTACACCTCATTATGGGCTTGACTGGAGCAGGAAAAGGAATGAAATTAACTGGGCCAATGTTAGAGTCTTGCTCTGACATCAACCTTCAGTGAAATTCAGATCCTTCCGAGGGTGTGCCTGGTCCAGGTTTCTCTGGATCTTGGAGTTAGGTGCTCCCAGATTCAAATCCTTATTTTTTATGGGAAATCCTGGAGAAAATCCCTCTTTGGGGCCCATGACCTTTTCACTGGTATGTCGAGCTCACTGTGCCCATTCCTGAAAGGTTAACACAGCTCACTAAGAAAGACGAGCACCGTGTGCGCTCCCCTAATGCAAGCCCTCGTGTTTAGAAACTTGGCTTGCTTGTCTTTTTGACACCTATGTCTCCACTCATTAGGGAGACCCCTGTGCCTTTGAATCCCAATTAGGTAAAACTAAGTTATAACTAGATTTACCGTGGATATATAATTATAACTAGATTTACCGTGGATATATAATCACTGCCCTGGGGAAAGTCATAAAAATAGTCAACTCCCCTTCCCTTTTAGGGATGAGCTTGGTGTTCCCATAGGGATGTAGATGCAAATAATCTTCCTTCTCCCCCGCAAATCCAGGGGTCTGAAGGCCCCTCTTGGTTCATGATTTTTTGGACATCGAACATTCCCAGCCTCTAGCCAGAGGGATAGAAGCAGGAGGGGGAAAAAGTAGATGCTAAGGGCTGTACTGATTTGGAAGAAAGATGTGGGAAACCTTTTGACTAACCTCTGTCTCTTGGTATCCAGAGCTTCCTGGCTCCTGGAAAGGAGAAGTAACCTGCGATCTAGTACAGACAGGGGTCGCCTCCCTGAGGGGAGAGGGCCCCGGTACACCAGGCTCTGTCAAAGCCTCAGGCAAGCCCCTTAACCTCAATTTCCTGTCTACCAAACAGAAGTAATCAGACCCACTTCACTGGGTTGCTGTCAAAGTTAATGAAATATTCTATGCAAAACGCATCATACAATAGTGTTCGCGAAATAGTTAACTCTAATCCACAGGTTCTTTCCTCCTACAGACACTGGCTGGGCCCCCTTTCAGGTCACCTGTGGGTCCTCACACTCCCCACAACCTAAAGACAACCCTTGGCCCTTTCCAGTGGTTACACTGGCCTCTTTTCAAGGACTTTTGTGTCTTTTTATACGCTGAGGGTCTGATGGAAAGTGTCCAGAATTATCAGATGCTCTAAAATATTGGGAGGGACTGGGTTTTAGTGACAAAGTTAAACCCAAAAGGAGCAGCAAAAGTCAGTCTACAGAAAAAGAGGAGAACAGAGCAGTCATGGAAAGGGAAGAAGAGGCGTGAAACACTGAATGAATGCAGTGACGCGCTGGGGCCAGCTGTGCCAGCTCGGAGCAGACTGCTCTATATGAAGAATTTCGATCTAGTGGTTAAACCATTGGTAGTCTGAAATCCGTCATCGTGGGAGTATTTACACCACGGAAACTGGAAAAGGCTACAAACCAGAGCTGCCCCCCACCATCCCGCCCCAGTCTGGTTATTAAACATTTACCAGAATGCCACTGATGGATGAGTTCTAAGAGCTGTCTAGTTCTCATCCAAGAGGCCAAGGTGCATTATGATCATGAGAGACAGACCTTGGATTGTAAGAGAGCCCCGACCTCCAGAAAATCAATTCCCATTTTTTTAGGCTAGCTCCATTCAGCTTCTTTTTACTTGGTACCAACCTCCTGAAACATGCAAAAATGGAGTATATGTGTTTATGTGCCTTTTCCCTGGAGAAAGGGATTCGTTGAAAGATTCTCACAGAGATCAGTGGATCGTAAGTAGCAGATGTTACTTAACATCATAAACATAAACTGAAAATGAAATATAAAAACAGTATTGCCTAATGCTTGAATTCCCACAGCAAACCTCTAGGAAGCACATACAGATTATACTTTTATCTTAAACTCAGTGCCCAATAAAGGGCTACCAACGTTCACTTAACATCCCTTTGGACTGAGGCTGGATTCGACGTGCTGTTGGAAAGCACAAAAGATCAGAATCCATAGAGGGGCAGCCGGCCCTGTATAATCTTTGAATAATCAACCCCAGGTCTAGCAAGCACTAGAAATAGAGTGGAAAATGCAAAGAGCTTGCTCTCCCAGGAGTTGTCCAGGAAAGAACTGGCATCCAAGCACAGTAGACAAGCACAGACAGAGGAAGTAGTGATCCCTCCAACAGCAATACCTTGGAGATACTGAGCCCAATTTGAGAGAACACAGCTCACGGACTGAAATTTTCCTCTAGTGCCCTGGTTCTCAACGCTTCGTGTGTATCGGAAGCACCTGGAGGGCACGTTCAAGCACGGATTGCTGGTCCCACCCCCCAGAGTTGCTGATTCAGGAGGTCCGTGGTGGGGGCCCAGAATCTACATTTCAAACAACTTTCCAGGTGATGCCAGAGCTACTGGGTCACCACCCACACTTTGAGACCCACTGCTCTGGAACCTTGCTACTCAAACAGTGCTCTGTGTGCTTCAGCACCCATCACCTGGGAGCCTCTGAGACATTGATCTAGGAGGCCTTCTGGCTCAGGGGTCACTTTTAGCATTCAGTTAGTATGAACTGGCCCCTCACCATCTGACTGGGCTTGGCTGAACTGATCATAGCTTGTATAAAGCTGAGACCCTGAACTCACAAAGAGCCACTCAAGGTGCAGGCACCTGCGGCAGGGTCCTCTTCACATACCTGCTTTTTTATTGTCATAACTGGACATGGGTGGCCAGGGAAGGAGTTGAAGTTAAATGACTATGGTTAAATTCACCCTATAATCTACTCCTGACACTTGTTAGTGTCCAGACCTTGGTAACTATCACAACCCCAATTATGCCGAGTATATCTTCTCGGTCTACATCCCCGCGGCATTGTGCACCCAGGTCACAGGCATCTTCTTCTCGAAGCATTCCTAAACAGACTCAGTCCATTATCATCTCTGAACATCCAGGGGTGTTTTCTGAGGGCCTGGGTTTCTGTGCCATTCATGCGGCTACAAATCTCAGATTGCCTTGAGACACACCTCTCCTTCTGTCATCTTAAATTGGTCTTAAAATCTTGCATTGCTCAATTTTCTGTCTTCTCCCTGCAACCAGACTAAATCTCTTTGAAGTTTTTGAGCTTCTTCATGTGCCCGCAGAGCCTAGCACAAAGCAGATATTCAGTAACTCTCGTTGCCTTATAGGTTGATGAACTTGAGAAGATACATCAGAGGCTTTGAAGAAATTTTTTTAAAAAATTCTTTTCTGTCGTCCCTTAGAAATCGACTGTTTAAATGGTGGTATTTGCCAGTTCTATAAACCCCCTGCCATAAAGTCAATGATAACTCAAAATGCAAGGCTATGAATGAGGCATAAAAGGGACATTATTTTTCATTGTTAACTCTTCATTTTTAGGATTTCTATTAAGCACGGAGGTAAAAATACTGGGACAACTGTCAAAACATAAGCTCAAAACTTGTTGTTATTCTATCCATTTCATTCTGTTGATCAAGAGAAAACTGATTATAAATATAAGGCTTTTCCCTCCTTTTCTCCAGCTCAGGGAACCTGCTCCTTCTGAGTTTATAATAACCAGGAAGCGTAAGGAAGGGTGAGGAAGGTATGAAGGCAATATGGCATCAAAGCGGTGTCACAAACAGACCTGTCCATCAGCTGGAACAAGCTATGGGCCAGGGAGGTCTCTATGTGCAATTTCTCCCTACAAAACCTACAAAATGTAAAAACCTCTATTCCTTTTTACAGGATGTGACATGTGGGAAGCTCCCTGGAGGTCACCCAATCTAGGCCTCACATCGGACAAGTGACAAGTATCCACACCTAAGACCAAGACCTCCAGCTCCCAGCCCAATCGTCTTTCAATCAAGCCATTACTCTATTGCATTTCAGTTTTTCAGAAAAAAGGAAGCCATTTCAGAACGTTGTTTCATTCCCACCCACCGTCTACTTTAGTCATTCTTTCCAAACTCAGTCGTTGATCAGCCACTACGTGCCAGGCACACAGCCCCTGGTGCTTGTGACGCAGTAGTGAACCAGCCGACAGAGACCCCCATCCTGCCAAGCTTACACGTCCGCTTCCCTCTGTTACACTGTGGCTGGAAGGGGAGGGAAAGGAAGAAAAGATGACCAAGACTTAGGGGGGAAAGGAGGGAAGTGATTTCTGTTCTTTTTTCCTTTATCTTTTATGTATTTTTAATATATTCTTTTTATTTTTATATATTATTAGATAGATACATTTCAAAGACCATAAGCTTCATCCATTTAAAAGTGTAGTTCAGGGGTCTTTAGTATATCCATAAAGTTGTGCAGCTATCACCATAATATAAATTTAGAACACGCCAACCCCCCAAAAAGAAGCACCATATCCATTAGGACTCACTCCCCATCCTCCACTCCAACCCCAGGCAACCACTGATCTACTTTCTGCTTCTATGAACTGGCCTATTCAGGATATTTCATGTAAATGGAATCATACAATAATGACCTTTTGTGTCTGACTTCTTTCGCTTAGTGTAACGTTTTCAAGATTCATCATGTTATAGCAGGTATCAGTACTGAATTTTTTTTATTGCTGAATAATACTCCGTTGTAATCTATTCTTTTTTCCATCACCTCCAAGTTTATATCAAAAGGCACAAGTCTTCTTTGGAAGGACTGTGTTAGGAAGTATGAGGTTTGGAGGGAGATAAATCCCATCCCCACACCCCACCTGCTCTGGGCAGTTGTTTCAAAGAATCACCAGGCAGTACCTGACCAGATCCATCCCCAGTAAGGCTTCCGTTTCAGCGGCTGGCTCTCTGGCATTGATGGCTTCATTGGCTATGCACACTCCATGTTCATTGGCTCCCATTTCTGCCCCCCAAAGCCAGGCAGGTCTGCTTATCACGATGGCATGGGTCCTGGGAACTTGGTCGATTGAAATGTAAGTGCACTAAAAAATGAAGACAGGAAAGAAAGGGCCATCACCTGTCAGGTACCACTTAGTTTTCACCTGGGTACTTACATTAAACCACCACATCGGTTACAAACAGAGCAGAGAAATAAAAGGCCTTGGGAACACCCAGACTTAAAAAACACCACACGTCTCAAAGCAGCTCAAAGGTTTCGCCAGTGACTTTCGGTCTTGTCACTCACTCAGTTTTCTGTCTCTTTGGTTCAGGCCAATCTGTGCATAATGTTTACATCTACAGCAGCCCACCTTCTCGAACCAGGTATTCAAGCAAGCTCTGCCCTGAATATTCTGTATCTAGCCTTTTCAATGGGCACAGATGGCCACCAGCATTTTAAACAAGCATAGCTATTCATTTGCAAAATTCCTTCTAGATCAGTGGTTTTCAAACTTTTTAAAAGTTATAGAGTCCTATCTATAAAAGAAACTTTACCTAGATGCCTAACATAGAAAGCAGATGAAAGGAAAGATGCTTTGTCTGAAGAAAAGAGGTCCCCTAAGCTTCCTGCAATGATCCCTAGGGCTCCCTGGAACACAGTTTGGCAACCCACATGATTGCTCTAGTGGTAGAGAAGAGAAAATGATAGTGATACTTTACATTTAACTAACGCATTAAATGTACACTCTCTTATCCATTGTGCTTCCTGGTCTGTCCCATCTGATTCCCACACTAAGCCCATGAGGTGGACAAATAAGGAAACAGTCCCAGAGAGGCATATTCCTAACTGCTGTCACAACTGCAGTACATAACCACTTAGAGCTGTGTCTTATTTCTCCAGGCTGCTGTGTCTTTACCTGGAAAATAAATGAGCTAATCTAGATCAAGCTACTTCTTTCCAAGTATTGATATTTTTAGCCTCAGAACACTTCCTCCATACAAACTCTTACATAAAAGCATAAAGACAATAAAACTGGTCAAAGTGTATTGAGGTGAATGGAAGGACAGGCATGGGACTGGGATAGATAACTCAGAGCCTTTCCCCTCCCCATACCGGGCCCCTGGGAGGACTCGGCTAGAGCAGCTGGAAAAGCACTAAACTAGGCTGTCCACAGGAGCCTCCTGACGCTGACATGCTAGCAGTCTACGACACACGTACTCTTCCCGTGGAAGCTGCAGTGTGGAACTCAGGGCTCTAAATTACACAGAGCTTTTCAGCTCTCAGGGGAGACATTTATCAGCCACAGCAGCCATTTGCATTTTAAATTGGGCACCTGAAAGCACTGGATCAACTGCAGCCTTAGATCAATTTTTTGATTCAAGACCCACTTATATGGACTGAATGCAGCCCAGAAAGCTACTCTGCATTGATTTTCCATAATCTCTAAACCTCAGGTAAGAGCTGAAATGCACACTCACTGATCACGTGACATCCGTCTCTTCACGATCCACGTTAGGTATTGCTCTGCGCTGGGATGATGTTATTTCACTGGGTAAGTGTCTGTAAACTGAAAGCTAATGAAACCCGGAGGTTGTCAAGAGACCTTTGAATTTTTCATGGCAAATTGATAGTAAAATATACTCTTGAAATGTTTTCCCCTATTCAGTTCCGGAAAGTTATTTATTGTTTTAAAAAAATGATTCTTTTACAGCAAAAGGCTGGCCAAGGTGGTAAACAAGCTACGGTCCTCTGTGCTCTTCTAAATGGAATTGAAGTTTATATGTTAGAATTGTACTATTTCATGCCAAAAGCAGCATTGATCAACACTTTCCAAAACCCCTGTACCCACTGAGGTCCAGTGACAAACTCTATCTTGAAAAGACTAAGTAAATAGGCAAGGAATCTCAGGTTCTTAAGCACAGATTTATCATAAAGTATTTTTTGTAAGGACAGGAAAAAAGCAAAATAGGAAATGAGCTTTTTATTTGCCCTCAAATTCATTTTGACACATTTGTTCCCATTTCACCAAGTATCTACGGAGCACCGACCACACACAAGGCATTTCGTGCTAAGTGCTGCTGGCAGATAAATCAGTGAGGAGACCCAGTCTCTGTCCCTTCAGTTGGGAAAGAAGGAGAAGGCACATACGCAGACTACGACCACAGGCCAACTTCAGTAAGTGTCACTGAGGCCTGTATGCACTGCATCTCGTCCCCTCCTCCCACCTCGTACTCTGATCCACACGATCCTGCCCTTCCTTTTCCTTTCACTGTTCCATGCCATTTTGACCCTTCCAAAATACTATATAACTGACTGACGTATCGTACGTGCTGTTTATGTGTGCTATCTCCACCAGCTAGAATGTAAGTGCTACTGAGAGATTACAGAAGGGAAGGAGGGAGAGATCTTTGCTGTTTAGTTCATGACATATCCCAAATCTGGTATATAGTAGGCATCAATAAACCTTTTTTTGAATGAATGAATGGATAAGTGAATGAACGAATGAATAACACAGGTCGGAGGGAGCATAATAGAGGTTCAAAGGAAAGGGAACACAACCAAGTGGGCAGAGGTTTCATCAAGTGAGTGACATTTAGGTTGATCTTGAAAAGTAGGCCAGACATCGAGGTATTCCAGACAGAGGTAAGAGCCTGAGAAGAGACAGGTGGGGATGTCAAAAATGTGTTCACGGTTCAGGGAGGTCCTCCACCCTGCCACTTAGGGGAGCTACGATGGCACTGAGTCACAGGACTGCAAAAGCTCAATAAGTACTGACAGATAAAAATGTTGAACACTGAATGCAAAAGACCATATGGTCTCTGTGGGAGTCCAAAATACATGCAGCCAACCTGACACTTTTCAGGCCAAACTTAGAATCACGAGGAAGGAAGGAGATCCCCAACTAGCCAGATGGGCTAAATCAGCACCTCCCAAGCACCAGACTGCAAGCTGATGCCCCAGATCTCCTCACAGGCCACAGGGTCGGGGAACGGGAGGTGGGTGGGTGTGCACCCCAGCCTTAGTGAGCCTATAACACATGCCCCTCGGGGCAACTTCGTCATGGACCACAGAAGTCTGGGCCTCACAAGGGCCCTTCTGTGGCTGCAATTCACACATGGCCCACTGGGTTTGAAATCTGTCTAATGACACCCAGGTGTAGGAGGGAGTAGGGAGGATGGACACACTTGTCTCATAGAGATCGGTTACTTAAAATCCCAGTTTGGGAGCAAGCCTCACAAATAAGGAACATTTACACAAGATGTAATGAGTTAAACGTTGTAAAGCCAGCCATCTAGAACATGAACTCTGCAGGCAGTCATTTTCTTAAGTAAGATTCAATGACACTCACAGTTTCCACATTATTAACAAGGCAGAGAAAAAGTGGGATTTGAGGTAGCAGGAAAGGTGTCTCTGGGAAAAAAAAATCCAAAAGTACCTGAAATTTTCTTTCAGCCTGGAAAAACAATTTAGTTCTAAAGTCAAAAGTCCTAGCCAAATTTCTATGAGAAAAAGAGCAAAGAGAAAACGTTCACCACTCAGAAGATCAGTCTTTACAGGGACAGTTCAGGCCTCACTTCGGTGATTAAGCTGTTCAAGGGGGCTTCAGAAAAAGAGGAGCAGTTCGTCTTGCTGCCCCATGGCCACACCCACCCAGCCTTTAATAAAACTAATCTGTCAGCTAGTGTGACTTCTGGGGGCCAAGGCCACACAGCAACATAAGAATGCCCAGGGCAGGGGGCGTGGCGAGGCACACTTGTAAATGTCAGCCCTGCCTTATGCTAATCACTGAGCTTTTAAAAGTACTACCTGCACTGAGCTTGTCGCTCTCAGGTGGCTCCTGGGGACATATATGCCAGGTTGGAGGATGTAAAAATAAACCTTGACAAGGCCCCGGAGGCAAAAACAAATGACAATTCTTGTTCAGGGCAAACCCTTTATTATTTTGTGTGATGGTGTCCAAAATGAAAAGCAAAATCAGCGTCATGCTGTCGCCTACCCCTTGCACATTCCTGCACACACTATTTCTGGATATCACCCAGTGAAAGTGGAATAGAGACACTCACACAATAGACGTTTCAATTAATGAAACGCAATCATTGTGCCTTTCCTACTGTACTCAGATGGTGAACACAACCCTGGCACCACCAGCGAAAACCACTGTGAAATGAGTTGATGAGTCAGCCAGACTTCTTAGGGTGGGAAACAAAGGCAGGGAAAATGGGATGCTTCAGGGAAATAGTTTTAGTTTTAGAAAATTTGTGCCTCTAAAGCAGCACTGCTAATTATCACTGAGGTTGTTCGTTTTTTAATTGTTTTATTCCAGTGTCCTGCCTGCTACTTGACTTTTGAAAATGTGCCCTTAAGGCTCATATGAGTCTAAACAAAGACAAAAGAAGATGCTGACCACACTTTAGAAGAGCTGCTTTTTATTCCCCTGAAGCTGTAAGATCTTTGAGGATGGACAATGCAAAGACCTGGCGTCAGAAACAGGATTGGGAAAGGGGAAGTGATGGAAGGAAGCCCCCTGCCGAGCCACTCTCCCACGGAGCAAGGGAGCTGCTCTGACCCCACAGAAGGCTGGGGACTCCTGCTCCTGGGGCTGAAGAGAAGAAAACAGGAAAACAGGAAGAAAGACACACAATCTACTTAGTGGCCATGGAGCTCTGGTCAGATTTCTTTGATTCCAGAATGACTTGTGCTCTCCTGCTGTAGGGGATAATCTTCAGAATTAACATTCAGGACCCACTCCCTGCCCCACCATGTACACACATACTCCAAACACCACAAATACAGCCACCACCTAAACAATGCTACTAACAACACCACCAGCTATCATTAATTGGTAATTTTCTATTCTTCTTGCAAATATTTTCATTGGGGAAGAAAAGGGAAATGATCTACTAAAAACCCACCCCAATCGTGAAAGTTGTATAACCTTGCTGAGGATACTAATCCCACACTGAACTTCATACAGTAGAAAATAAAAATAAATTCAGGGCTTCCCTGGTGGCGCAGTGGTTGAGAGTCCGCCTGCCAATGCAGGGGACAAAAAAAAAAGAAAAGAAAATAAATTCAAACTAACTTTCAAAGAAAAGGAAACAATGAATTCTAAAGGAGAGAAAAATGGAGGTGAGGTTTAATATATAATAATAAGAGAATCTTTCAAAAAACATTATGTATCACACCTGACTTGGCTATCAAGAATTCTGTCTCGGGCTTCCCTGGTGGCACAGTGGTTGGGAGTCTGCCTGCCAATGCAGGGGACGCGGGTTCGTGTCCCGGTCCGGGAGGATCCCACATACCGCGGAGCGGCTGGGCCCATGGGCTGTGGCCGCTGGGCCTGCGCGTCCGGAGCCACCTGTGCTCCGCAACAGGAGAGGCCGCCATGGTGAGAGGCCCGCGTACCACAAAAAAAAAAAGAATTCTGTCTCCATAAATTGTGGTATAATTACTCTCTTGGGTACCAAGTATGACTCATGTAAACTGTAGCTGAAATCCATGGTTCTTCCAGGAAAATATTCTAATGTTGGATCCATTTTTTTCTTAAATAGAAGGTTTAACCATTTAAGAATAGACCTATACCCACCCGTGAGCACAGATGCACATCCACACACACACAAATGCACCCATGCACACACAGAACATCATAATCCAGGAAATTATTCATCTGATTCTTCAACGCCCCTACCCACAGGGAGAGGCAGGGCCTGAGGCAGAGGGAGACGAGTTCCGTGATGCACAGTGTATAGCATCCACAGAGAGGACACAGGGGATTTCACAGTTTGATACATACTTATCCATCCTACCCTGCAACCAGATGAGGAGTTGTTAAAAACCCAGAATCCACAGAAGAAAGACTAAAGAACAGAAAAGAAAATGTTCCAATCTGCCAGCTGTGTATCTGAACAAAAATGTGCAGGGTGATCTTAGAAACTGGGGAGCTCTGTGCTGGAGGACCCCATTTCTTATTCCTCCATCTCAAGCAAAGTGAACTGGACATAGAGTAGATGACAGAGGGACAAGCAGACCGATGGACAGACTGAGTGCAAGATGAAGGGTAAGAAAGGGGACGAACTGGAAGAGAAGACCACCTGGTAGGATGGACCAGGTGGAAGGGTGGGTAGGTGGGCAGATGAGCAACCACAGTGACTCTTTTTTTAAAAGAAACCTCCGTTAAAAAAAAAAAAAAAACCACAATTTTGTTTATTTATTTTTTTCTTTTGGCCACGCCGGATGGCATGCAGGATCTTAGTTCCCCAACCAGGGATTGAACCCGTGTCCCTTGCAGTGGACATGGGTTTGAGCCCTGGTCCGGGAAGATCTCACGTGCCACGGAGCAACTAAACCTGTGTGCCACAACTACTGAGCCTGCATTCTAGAGCCTGCGAGCCACAACTACTGAGCCCACATGCCACAACTACTGAAGCCCACACACCTAGGGCCCGTGCTCCGCAACAAGAGAAGCCACCACAGTGAGAAGCCTGCGCGCTGCAACCACAAGTAGCCCCCGCTCACCGCAACTAGAGAAAGCCTGCGCGCAGCAACAAAGACCCAACGCAGCCAAAAATAAATAAATAAACAGACAAACAAATAAATAAAAGGTGGGAATCGGTAGACAGGAATAAGGGGAGATTAAGACTGCTTACTGTAAACCTTTTAATGTTATTAAATCTTTGAACCACACCAATATATCACCTATTCAAAACGTAAAATTACATTAAAAAGTATCTTTACCCAAATGAGTCGAAAATTTACGTCCATACAAAAACCTACGCACAAATTTTACAGCAACTTTATTCAAAATTGCCAAAACTTGGATGCAACCAAGGTGTCCTTCAATAGGTGAATGGAAGAATAAATTATGGTACATCCAGACAATAGAATATTATTCAGAGCTGAAAAGAAACATTCTATCAAGCCTGGAAGAGACATGAATGAATCTTAAATGTATATTAGTAAGTGAAAGAAGCCAATCTGAAAAGGCTACATACTATATGATTCCAACTATATAACCTTCTAGAAAAGGGAAAACTATGGAGACAGTGAAAAGATCAGCGGTTGCCAGGGGTTAGGGGAAGGGAGAGATGACCAGGCAGAACACGGAGGATGTTTAGGGCAGTGGAACTACTCTGTATGATAGATACATGACATTAGAAACTGTCAAAACCCATAGAATATGTAACACAAAGAGTGAACTTTAAAGTAAACTACTGCTTTTGTTAATAATAATGTATCAGTACAGCCTCATCAATTGCAACAAATGCACCATATTAGGACAAAATGTTAATAATGGGGGAAACTGGGAGGCAGGGGGTTGGGGGGAGTTGAGGGGTTATATGAGAACTCTCTGTACTTATACTCAATTTTCTGGAAACTTAAATCTGCTCTGAAACTGTCTATTAATTGAAAAGAAAAGAAAGAAAAGTGAGCAGGGTGCCAATCAGGAAGAGTTGTGAATGGCATACAAATCAGCCTGGACTCTCATCCTATAAGCAACCAAACATTTTTAAACAAGGCAATGACAAAGCTGTGATCTGGAAAGAAAATTCCGGTGACGCTGCAGGGAACAGAATTCAGGAGAAAGAGACCTGGGCACCAATAAGCAGATTAAAGCCGAAGGGAGATGGGGGTGGGTGCGAATGAGCTGGGGGCCGTGGAGTGGAGGTGGGGACACAGGAGAGGAAGCAACAAGACGCAGTGACAGCCACCCCCGTGCATCCACAGAGAAGTGGGAAAACGGGGGTCAACGCTTCTGTCTGGTTTCTAGATTTAACGATGCGGCAGACAATAGCGCTGTTAGGGGAACAGATGAGACGGGGAAAGTGAATTTGGTTTTGGATCCGTAGAGTTATTTTACCTGCAGCGTATGGATGTGGAAACGTGCAGAGGCAACTCAGAACACAGATATCCAACTCAGAAAAAAGGTCAGGGCTGCCTTAGGGACTAACTCTGGTATGTATCAAGCTGCACTTATTTATGCAAAGGGACATAATGTAACCTATAGTGTATTTGAGCATTAATATGCCATAGGTTAACTAGTGAAAGGAATCTAGTCTATTTCCTAAAATGACTGTAACCGTGAGTAAAATACAGACTTATTTAACCTATTCCCCAAAAAAGAAAACAAATTTTTTCTAAAATATTTATTTCAGCCATATTCATAAAAGGCTTTGTACAATATTGTAGTTACTATGGCTACTAAAAAATGACCCCAAATCTAGTGGTGTAAAACAACCGTTTATTATGTTCGTGAATTTGATGAGTCAGGAATCTGGACAGGGCACAGAAGGGATGGTGTGTCTCTACTCCATAGAGCCTGAGGTCTGGAATCACTGAAATGTCATTCACTCACACATCTGGCAGCTGGCACTAGCTGTAGGCTCTCCATGTGGGCCCCACCCCATGGTCTGTGTACATGGGTGTTTGGGTTCCCCCCAGCATGGTGCCTGGGATCTTAGGGCTAGAGTTCCAAAAGAGGGAGATGAGTGGAAGCTGAATCCTTTTATGACCCAGCCCTCGAGGTCACACAGCATCACCTCCGTCACGCTTCACTGCATGATGCCATCGGAAATCCTCACCAAGATTCGTGGCAGGGGTGGGGGGGGCATAAACCCTCCACTCCATGGAGGTGTGTCTATCACACTGTGAGAAGTACATGTGGAATGGGATTTCGTATAGCCATCTTTGGGAAATTAAATCTGCCCACATGAAAATCAAAGTGTTGCTTCAGTTTTGCATGACTCTCTGGGAAAAAGAAACATTTAGGGAAGACAGACAGGGGATGTCAGTAACAATGCAAACCAAGCCAACTTCATCCATACCGAGCCCACTCTGTTCCAGGAACAGAAAGAAACATTCAGATGCAAACAACATGGACATTCAAACATTACTGAATACCCATTTAAAAGCTAGCATGAGCGCCAGAGAACCTAGCACTCTTTTCTGCCTGTATGAAAGGAAGGTCCCACTGAAGCTTAGGGACTTGGACCAAGTTAGTGGTGCAACACGAGAGGCAAGTGGTTCTGGCGAATATCCTGTGGGAGCCAGTCTGCCGCTGCCTCGACCACAGACTCATGCACTCTGCCTGTTCGTCTCAGCGTCTCTGTTGAATTCACCTCGCATAAGCAGCTCCTTGTAGAGTTCTGTTGCTCTGGTGATGCTTAATGCTTTTAAAGGATCGAAACAGGTAAAGATTCAGATAAGAAAATGAAATACGCACTGATGAATACTCACTTAAAACCTAGCACAGTCACCAGAAAAATCAGTTTATTTTGTAAAGCATAGAACATCAAAGAATACAGATGATGTCAGGGGCAAGAGTTTGTTAATCTACTAGCTCCCATTTTTTTCATCCAAATTCTTCATCCTTCAACAAACAATTACAATTTAAACACATACAACTAAATATACCATAACCAAGAAGTTTATTCCATGAATGCAAAGATGGTTCAACTTATCATGAAATAGGAAGAAAAAAATCAGGGGATTATCTCCATAATCACTGGAAAGATCTCTAACAAAATGTCACACCTATTCTTGAGGATTTAAAAGCAATCAAAGTATGAATTGATGTATACTTTTTAACATGACAAAGCTCTATAAATCTCTGTTCCCAAACCAGCATCTTACTTTTAATGTGGAAGCACTAGAGGCTGTCCCCCACCTCAGGTCAGGAACGAAGGCAAAGATATCCATTATCTCCCTCACTATTAATACTGAATCCAAGCTATAAGCCAAACAAACAAGAAAATAATTAGAGATGTAAGAACAATC
Source organism: Neophocaena asiaeorientalis asiaeorientalis (assembly GCF_003031525.2). Lineage (NCBI taxonomy): Eukaryota > Metazoa > Chordata > Mammalia > Artiodactyla > Phocoenidae > Neophocaena > Neophocaena asiaeorientalis. Next base: position 7,519,524 of record NW_020174149.1, read on the forward strand.
AAACAATCTCTATTTGCAGGTTTTGTAACAACATACCTGGAAAACCCAAGAGCATCAATAATAATAGCTGACACAACCAATAAAAGGATTTAGCAAAAGAGCATAATGTAAAACTAACATGAAATAGCCGTCATGAGAGTTTGACAACACACGCTGGGAATATGAACAAACAGGCACCGTCTTACACTGCTGGTGGGAACGCAAAATGGTACGCTACACCAGCTACGAAAGGAAATTTGACCATATCTAACACAATTACCTATTTACATACCCTGTGACTCAGAAATCCCATTTCTAGGCACCTATTCCAAAGAAATACTGACTGAGCACTCAAAATAAGAACTGGTGGATACGTTTTAACATGATAAAAATATATAAACCGAGACCAGATACTGCGACAGACGCACAAGGCTGTTATTCACTTCAGCACTATTTGTAAGAGCAAAAGACTGGAAACCAACCCAAATGTCCAGCAGTATGGGACCGAGTAAAGTCTGATTACATCCACAGAATGAAATACTACACAGCTGTAAATGAGGGATGAAGAATCCCTTTAGAGACCAGATGGAGTGACCTGCAAAATACAGTTTTAGTTGAAAAGAGCAAAGTGGAAAAAAGTGTATATAGCATGCTACCATTCATCTAAGAAGGGAGGAAAGGGACTGGGATAAATATTCATATGGATATGTATGTGTGTGTGTAGTTTATTCCATATATTAATATATAATTTTTTAAACGGAAGGATAACCCCCCACACTTCCAAAACATGATAACCTATAGAAGAAAAAGGCAATGGAGTGAATGATACAAAGGCAGAAGCCAGACTTCTATGAATATATCTTGTTTCATAGATTTGACTTTGGAATTGTGTAAATATTTTACTTAAGTATAAAACAGGGGCCATAGCAACGAATGTAGAATTCTCCATGTGACCCTGTTTTTAAGGCTATGAACAAACCTGAATGGAAACAGGAATCAACAGAACCCACATGACAGTTCTGACTTGTGAGCAGGCTTCCAGGTTAAGACATCAAGGTGCTGGACAAAGCCAGAGAAAGAGAATACATGTTAATTGAGAGACAGTAACACGTGACTTACCTCAGCCTTGCTCTCGGGTTCATGATCAGCTGCGGAGAAATACACAATCTCTTGCACTTCATCCCTGGGCCGAGCTGAATTTTTCCCAAATACCACCAGACCGTCCTTCGCACGTGGCGGGAAGGCCACAAAACAGTAACTTGGAGGAGCTAAAGCCATCCTGAAAAGAGAGAGAATGGAAGCAGGCCTAACATGGAACATTCCACCGGTGAGTTCTTCAAACATATTTCACCCACTAAGAGAGTTCTAGTATTGAACTGTGTGCAGCGAGCTCATTAAGACAGCCCAGCTGGGGCTTCCCTGGTGGCGCAGTGGTTGAGAGTCCACCTGCCAATGCAGGGGGCACGGGTTCGTGCCCCGGTCCGGGAAGATCCCACGTGCCGCGGAGCGGCTGGGCCCGTGAGCCATGGCCGCTGAGCCTGCACGTCCAGAGCCTGTGCTCCGCAACGAGAGAGGCCGCAACAGTGAGAGGCCCGCGTACCGCAAAAAAAAAAAAAAAGAGAGCCCAGCTGGCAAATGAAGGTGGGGTGTCTGGAGTAGAATCACAAAACCACTGACACCAGATATTGTTTAGTACTCTGTGGGAATAAAGGATCTCAGGTTCGCAACAGACCGCAGTGACAGCCAAAAGTGCAAGGACGCAGGAGAATGGAAAGGTTATTGTTCCAGGCAGAAAACACACACGCTGCCATCTGTCACAGCAATACAAAAATAAATAAATATACGTTGTAACAGTGCACTACTGAAGTGCCTCTGATCTAGAGATGCATGGCTGCCATATGATAGTTTTTGGGGTGCTCATGGGGAAATGGGTCTGGAAATAAACTGAAAGATACCCCACTCTTTCATGTATATCTTTCTCTGCCTCAATGACATAACACTCAAGCACCTTTTGGCTTTCCTCCCGCCCCTCTAACTGCTCCTGGGCTGGCTAGTTCTCTTCTACTTGGCCATCGAGCATCCTCACTGCTTGGCCCTTCCTTCCTCATTTAATGCTCTTTTCTTTCTGGGAAAACTCATCCATGCCCAGAGCTTCGCTTGTCATTTACGAACCAGTGACCTACATATATAATTCCAGCTCAGTTCTCTCCTTGAGCTCCTGACCCACAGACCCAGCCTACCTGATACCCAAAGCTGAGTTCATCATTTTCCCTAAACTGGATCCCTTCCTAAGGTTCCCTGTCTCAGCAGCCAGCTTCATCATCCATCCCACTGGAGCATCAGGAACTATCCTTACCATCTGCTTCTCCATTAAAATATAAATGAGAAGTAAAGCAATATTCTCAGAAAAGCAACTGGGATTCAAAACTCAGCCTCGTCACCTACTAGCTGTGTGACCTTGAGCAAATCACTTTACCACTCTGAGCCTCATGGATTTTTTTTTTGTTTTTTGGGTTTTTTTTTTTTTGTGGTACGCGGGCCTCTCACTGTTGTGGCCTCTCCCGTTGCAGAGCACAGGCTCCGGATGCGCAGGCTCAGCAGCCATGGCTCACGGGCCTAGCCGCTCCGCGGCATGTGGGATCTTCCCAGACCGGGGCACGAACCCGTGTCCCCTGCATCGGCAGGCGGACTCTCAACCACTGCGCCACCAGGGAAGCCCTGAGCCTCATGTTTTGCCCCCGCCCACAGACGTATCATGAGCATCAAATGAAATGATTCTTGAGAACATATTTTGCAACTTGTAGAGGCTACGTGAGTATACGAGATATTTTCTTTGGGTTTTGACCACTCAAATAGAGCAGTGTCTCAAAATTTCTGTTGAGGAAGCCAATCAAAATCAACTCCCCTCACTCATTACTGGACCAGTTATCAAGTCACAGAGTCAGCAACATTCTACGTTTAGAAACATCTTTGTGAGGAACCATATTGCTACGTCTACATCCAGGCTACTTCAGGGTAGTCTGTGTACACACACCCCGGGCTGCCAGAGTTCTTCCTGGCAGTGCTTATGACAGGTCCCTCCCCAGGGCACAGAGGAGTAGGTACTCCATAACTCTGCAAATAATTCCCTCCTAGCTCAGGAAAATAGCCTCTAGCCCCTTTGAGGGAAAGAAAAGGCAAGAAAATAAAAGAGACTCCAGTTCTTCCTCCTCTTAACCTTTCCCATTTTCACAAAACCACATTATCTTCAAACTTGAGGGGTAGAGAGGAATAAACCAAGACTCTGTATGTGTAAGGAAGACCTACAATAATTATAAGATAAAATGCCTTTATAGAGGATTCCTAGAATTTGGAGGTGGGAAGAATTGCTGGCTGAGCCAAATCAAGTGAAACAGACCCAGAAGGTAAGATCAGGAAAGAACGCGTTGTCCTGTGTTTGTATGACTCTCGTATGTAATAGGACTTCCCTTCTGCCCCCGTTGTTGGGCCATGTCAAAAGTGCTGGTGTCTGATCTATGAGCAGAACCTTACTTTACTCGATCCTTAAAAACAGTAAAAATCTGGGACTTCCCTGGTGGTCCGATGGTGAAGAGTCCACCTTACGACGTGGGGGACGCAGGTTCCATCCCTGGTCAGGGAACTAAGATCCCACATACTGCGGGGCAACTGAGCCCGCATGCCACAACTACAGAGCCCACGCACCCTGGAGCCTGCGCACCGCAACAAAAGAAGAGAAAAACCCGCACACCACAGCAAGAGAAAAGGTCACGCACCACAACGGGGAGCCTGCACGTCGCAACGAAAGATGCCGCATGCCTCAACAAGGATCCCACATGCTGCAACTAAGACCCGACACAGCCAAAAATAAATTAAATAAATAACAGATAAATCTTTTTTCTTTTTAAACATCTTTATTGGAGTATAATTGCTTTACAATGGTGTGTTAGTTTCTGCTGTATAACAAAGCAAATCAGCTATACATATACATACATCCCCATATCCCCTCTCTCTTGCGTGTCCCTCCCACCCTCCCTATCCCACCCCTCTAGGTGGTCACAAAGCACGGAGCTGATCTCCCTGTGCTATGCAGCTTCTTCCCACTAGCTATCTATTTCACATTTGGTAGTGTATATATGTCCATGCCACTGTCTCACTTCGTCCCAGCTTACCCTCCCCCCTCCCCGTGTCCTCAAGTCCATTCTCTATGTCTGTGTCTTTATTCCTGTCCTGCCCCTAGGAGTTTTTGACTAGCACTTATTCTTCAGCTTGGACATCTGCTTGGTCAGCAGGTCATCTGAGTCACTTGACCATGACGAATACATAGGCAAAGGAAGCCCAGGGATATGTGGGCCCAGAGAGGCTGGCTTTTCTGCTGAATTTGGGGAATGATTGGGAATGCCAGAAAGGAGCAGAATTTTTATGTCATTTTTTTTTAATGTTAGATGAACCCATAAACTGTGTATCACAACCTGTATAGCAAACTAGCGAAAGCCAACTGTCCATTACTTTTCCTGGATCACCATTCTACACAATGACTAGCCTCAGAGATGACTTCGCTGGATCCTCGTCTGCTCTCTAGATCAGTGCTGTTCAGAACTTTCTACAATGACGAAAATGTTCCATCTCCACTGTGTAATACGGTGGCCACCAGCCTCAAGTGGCTAGTGGCGTGTAGTTAGTGTAATTAAGGGATTAAATTTTTAATTTTATTACAAATTTTAATTCATTTCAATTTAAATAGCCACAGGTGGATAGTAGAAATCCTACTGAACAGAGCAACTTTACAACTTCCCAATAAACCCAGAAATGAGGACTTTCACATTGAGGTTTCCAATGACCCCAAAAGTATTTATTTGTAAAGTCCTCCACTTATTCTATGACAAATCGTGCTATCACCCACATAAACTGAATTAGTCAAGAGGAGGTAGGACAATGCTACAAGACTGAGAAAAATAAACACAGGAAGTGGATACTGAACTCATCAGGTAAACTGAGTTTAAGCAAAGCTCTTTTCTCCAGAAGCTAAAGGTGATCATAGCCCTAGAGGACAATTCCATTTCCCTTGATGTGAAGCTCACATTCCTGACTCTGAATATACCCGGAAAGTGGCCCTCATCGCTACCTGGAAACCCCTTGTGTACTTTGTCTGGTCAATTCCTCTCTTTAACTCCTAAATGCACTTTTGAGACCTTCACTTCTCTTCAAACTTCCAACCACTTCCTCTAAGTAGATACCTTACCTTATAGTCCACAAAGGACAGATGGGTGGGGGAGTGAGACTATTCCAGAGGGAGGCTATGCAGGTTTGAAGGCCCTGTGGCTGGAGAAAGGGGAAGGAGCCATTACATCCAATAGCCAGTGTGGCTGAGCCAGAGGTAACAGGGAAGAGGCTGGAGATGCAGGGAGAGAGGCTAGTTCATGTTGGGTCTTGAAGGCAACAGCAGGGACTTTAGTGTCTGTCCCATAATAAACACTAAAGCCACTGAAGGCTTTTAAGCCAGGTTTTAGGAAGGAAATGGAGCCAGTGCACACAGATAGCTTTTCAAAGAAGTTTGGCTGTGACAGGGAGGAGACAGCAGTAGATGGAAGGGAGTTCCATTTCTGTGTATCTACTCTAAGGAAATGATCAGGAATATGGACAAGACTCATGCACAAAAGTGTGCATTACAGCGGTATTTATACAGGTGAAAAACTGATGGAAACTTAACTGTCCAGCATCAGAGAAGTGGCTAAAAATTTATGCTACATCTATATGGTAGAATACTATAAAACCATTAAAATGTTTGTGAAGAGTTTTTAATTGCATGGAGAAATGGTTTGGGGAGGTGGGGGGGGGTGTCCAAAATAAATTATCTTAGGGTTTCCCTGGTGGTGCAGTGGTTGAGGGCCCGCCTGCCGATGCAGGGGACGTGGGTTCGAGCCCTGGTCCAGGAAGATCCCACATGCCGCGGAGCAGCTGGACCTGTGCGCCATGACTGCTGAGCCTGTGCTCTGGAGCCCGTGAGCCACAACTACTGAGCCCACATGCTGCAATTGCTGGAGCCCGCGTGCCTAGAGCCCGTGCTCCACAGCGGGAGAGGCCACCGCAGTGAGAGGCCTGCCCACCGCGACGAAGAGTGGCCCCTGCTCGCCGTAACTAGAGAGAGCCCGCGAGCAGCAACAAAGACCCAATGCAGCCAAAAATAAATAAATAAAATAAATAAATTTATTTAAAAAAAATTATCTTAACTACATGAAAATATGCATAGAAAAAGACCAGAAGTGGTAGCCTGACCACTAAATTCTTTCTGGTTTTTTTATATTTTCCTTTGTTTTCAATTTTCCTACAAGTATTTATACTTATATAATCACACACAAAAGATTAAAAAAAAATAAACCCAGGGGATATTACCGATTTAGGAATTTTATTTTAAGGAAGAAATTTGGCTCTATTTCTATGTCCCAACATCTAAAATTTCAAAAGTGGCAAATTCTTATTTGAGTTATAGTTAGGACAAGTTTTTTATTCAGCATTATTATAGTTATTCTCTAGTACTTTGTTTTCCTTTTTTTTTTTTCTTTACAGCCTGCCCAATTCAGAGTTACTCAGGGAGTACACAAATTTTCATTACTATTATTTACACAAATAGCGGGCAGGCCTCCTGCAGTCACCTCCTTAAACAGGAAAAGAAAAACTGGCCCATCAGAAAGCCAATTTTCTGCTCACCCTGAGATGAAATTCTTTTGAAACTAATTCCAGGAATCTCAATTTTGTTCCCATTATTTGTCAAAATACTGGCTAACACACCAGATTTTAAAATCTGAAAAGTTAACTCATCTATATACTGTATAAAACATGCATTTTGAAATCTCTGTTTACAGGATTTTTATAAACTGTTAAATCATTCATGTATAACACAAAAATCCGACTTTACCATTTTTCTCCCTTTCCCTCTATAATCTTATACAGCATTATGAAATGTCATCATCTCTTCCACGAAGAAAAATAAACTAAAATTTAATTAACTCCCAATCACACAAGCTAATGCAGAAATTTACTACATAGACTTTTTTATCATTTCTATTCAGCTTTGGAAAACAGTATAACCATTCAATAATGAATTTTCTATAACTACACTCTACTTAAGCCAGCATTAAAATCAGTGAACAAAGCTTACTCGGAAATAAAGCCATGACTGATGGCTTTTTTCTTAACTTGCTTGCTTTGAGGCACAATTCTGAAGCTGTCTTCTGAACCACAGGGATCCAGAGGTGGGGATGTGGGTACAGGGTTATACTACAGGCCTAAAACTGAACCCAGGAATGTCTATAGCAGTGTTTTCCAAACTGCATGTTGTGGCCCTTTTGTGGGTTATGAAATCAATATAGTGGACGAGATCAGCATTTTTTAGAAAAGAACACGTGCATCTCACATAGTAAGAGTAAGTGCTCGTACAAGAAACTTTAAGTTCAGATATACCCATATAAGTATATGTATGTACTGGGTTGCAATATAACATTTCTTACTATGGTTTTCAAGTAAAAATCTTTAAAAGCAACAGGCTTAAAAAGCAAGTCTACTGAATAGGCTTCTTTGTGGTAAATACCAATTAGGATTCTTGCCAGGTTAGCAATAAACTAACAGTTCCAATTAATGAAACACTCCAATTTAACCCCCACAGACAATTAAACTTACAGGTATGTCCTAGGAAGTATTTGTTAAGAATATTTCAAAGTATGTTTATCTGTACTTTATGCTAAGTAGAATAAGCCAGTCCCCAAAACGCAAATACTGTGTAATTTCACTTATATGAGGTCCCTAGAGTAGTCAAATTCATAGAGACAGAAAGTAGAATGGTGGTTACCAGGGGCTGGAGCAGGCAGGGGTGGGAGTGGGGAGGAGGACAGAGAGTTAGCTGTTTAATGGGTACACAGTGTCAGTTTTGCAGGATGAAAAGTTTCTGGGGATGGGCTGCACAACAATGTGAATGTACTTAATGCTACTTAAACTTTACACTTAAAAATGGTTAAGACAGGGGCTTCCCTGGTGGCGCAGTGGTTGAGAGTCCGCCTGCCGATGCAGGGGACATGGGTTCGTGCCCCGGTCCGGGAAGATCCCACGTGCCGTGGAGCGGCTGGGCCCGTGAGCCATGGCCGCTGAGCCTGCGCGTCCGGAGCCTGTGCTCCGCAACGGGAGAGGCCACAACAGTGAGAGGCCCGCGTACCGCCAAAAAAAAAAAATGGTTAAGACAGTAAATCTTATGTTACGTGTATTTTTACCACAATTAACATTTTTTAAAAATCAAATAGCCACTTGTGGCTCAAGGCTACAAAACTGGACTGTACAGCTTTAGATATCGTGCTATCAGCTGTGGTAAAGTACCCCTAAGCTCAATTTCTAACCATCACTGTCCTTATCAAAGTCCTTTCAGGATTCATGACTTCCTCTTGGGAATTACAGCTCCAGAGTCCCTGGAGCTCACAGCACAGGAGCTGCATCTCCCAACATCCACCCTCCGACTGGTGACAGGAGGCTGGGTACAGGCTTGGGGGGCTGGAGCACTGCACCCCTGTAACTAGGAGACTGCTTACAGAATGTCTAGACAAGGAGGGAGGAAGCTGCATGGGAAAGAAGGTCTTTGTCCTCAAGTTCAGTGAGTAGTTATTGAAGGGCATGAATGCTCCAAGCCAAGTAGGGGTTTTCTTTGCCTGAATGCCAAACTGCCCTGCCCTTTTATCTCAGTGAAGCTGCAGAGGCCCTCATTAGTCACCATACCCAGTAATAAGGAAGCCTTGAGTTGCCTGAGAGGAAGAAAATGACTGTCTATATAAGCTATAGGCTTATTAACTCTCTTGCAAATAACTGTGACAAAGTACCTTTACTTGCACAAAGAAATGAAACCCAAATGTCCTTACTCTCCAAGCTCCCAGCTTTACTGAGAAGATTGGGCAAGCTTAAAGCCAACGTCTATGAATTACCTCCTTCCAGAAAAGCAAAGAAGAATGTATTTTATTATATTTTATTGTGCTATATTACTTATCGATAAAGTCACTTTTTAAACTGTTGACATTCCCACTGAACTGAAAACAGGACAAATGATACTCACTTATATTTATTTTCCTGTCCTATATCTGCTATTGAGATAGTAAAGAATAAATAGGTGTTTGGAAAAGGAATTATCTACCTGAATTGAGATGTAAACGCCAGCTGATGAAAGGTACGTAAATTAGCTCAGACTCATCAAGCTCTGCTTGAAAAAAAGAAAGCTTCTTCTGTTTCACTGAAAGCTCAAGATAGTAGAGCATAAAGCTTTAGGGCTCCACAGTCAGTGATTTCCAGCTTCAAACATTCTATGCCTTGAATGAGGAACTACCTAATGGAAGAACGACCACATAGGGTATTAAGTAAGGAAGCAGGTTTTGGAGGCAACCTGGGTTCGAATCTCAGCCCCGGGTTACCGGTCTGTAACAGGGATAATGACAGGGTTGCGGCGAGGTTCAAATGAGCTGAAACATAAAGTGCTCAGAATGCTGTCTGGGACACAGTAAGGACGCATCACCGTGAGGGTGAAGAAAGTTACATGATGAAGGCTGTTCCTTTGCCAAGGTCTGATCTGAACAGATGAGACTTCAGAAACTTGGCTTTTTACAGTATCTAAAGGCTGTCTCACCTTTTGAAGATGTGCTCCATTGTCACCTGATGTCTTTTAAGAGCTGCTTACTATTCCCTTTCTCTAAGGCCAAGGGCAACACCTACCTCTGACAGCTGACTCAGGCAGTCTTCAATGCCACTCTTCCGCAGACATACTTCCTAGCAGCATGGGGAGGTACGGGGGTGGCAGGCTGCACATTCATTTGGTTTGGTCCAGAGCACTGGCCTAAACAGTGTGGGGTTTTTTTTTTTTAAATCAGAATTAGCAGCTAACATTTTTAAATCTAGAGATTTTCCACAGAAATTCAGATGCTGATCGTCTCTTGAAAACTCAAAAGACGTAGCAACACTGGATCCACATGACAGCAGGATTGGAGCTGAGGGGGGCTCCTCCCACAGTCCTCTCCACTTCCCAACACTGAGGCCACTGGAAGCGCTGCCTATCATCACCCTTGGGCTGTTGCTTTTTTTGTTCTTTCTTTTTTCAGTGTCAGGTCAATTGTGCTCATTTACAATGCCTGGTTGGCCCTGTAGCCCCATGTGTACAGAGGCAAGAGAAGGACATACTTTAGAGACAAACAGACTCTTGTTCGTATCCTGACTCCACCCACTAATCGTGAGAAACAGACAGGTTATGAACTCTCTCTGAGCCAGAGTTTCCGCATGTGAAAATGGGACTGATCCTCCATACACAACACAGCACACATATTTATCTGAGATCGTATGGAAAGTACCTAGTCCTGTGGCCGTATACAGTGGGATGCTTAATAAATGTTCCTTTTCCTCCCTCCTACTACTCACTGGGGATGGGTGTGCCACTTTTGCACCAATCCCTACTATGCTCCTTCACCATCTCACCAATGGTTTGCCCCTGGCTCATCAGACACACTCACGTTCCAATGTGCAACTAAAATGTGCTTAAAGGATCAGACTGGAATGGTGGAGCCTCTAGATTGAACCATCAGTTTACAGAGAACACAAATGACACCATGGGGATGAAATCAGCAGAATCTAGACTATGAGAAACTCTATAGGACAGATCTGATTTCTTCAACAAAAACTGCAAGAAAAAAAAGATGAAGAGACAAAGTGACTTAAGAGATGTATCAACCAACTGCAATGAGTGGAACTTATTTAGATCCCGATTTAAACAAACTGTACAAAAATTTTATGACAGTTGAGGGGAATTCCCTGGCGGTCCAGTGGTGACGACTCTGTACTTTTGCTGCTAATCCCTGGTCGGGGAACTAGGATCCCGTGAGCCATGCTGCATGGCCAAAAAAAAAAAAACTATAATATTCCTAATATTTGGAGTTTCCCGGTGCCTAGTGGTTAGGATTCCAGGCTTTCACTGCTGTGGCCCAGGTGCAATACCTAGTTGGGGAACTGAGATCCTGAAGGCCACGCAGCGTGGCCAAAAAGTAAATTTAAAACAAAAGACAGTTGGGAAAACACAAACGCACTGAATATTTGATGACACTAAGGAATTATTGTTAATTTCTTAGATACAATGATATTCTATTTATGTCCGAAAAAAGGAGCCTATATTTTTAGAAATACATACTGAAATATTTCCATGTGAAATGATGTAATGAAAGTAATCCAGGGTGAGGAGAAAGGGTAGGAAATTCAGATGAGACAAGATTCTCTAGGTAATAAAAATAACTGAAGCTGAGTGATGGGTACATAGTGGTTTATCATACTGTTCTCTTTACTTAAGAAGTAATGCATATGATAAGATGTTTAAAATTCTTTTAAGGTTAGAAATAGCACTGGACTGATCTAATATAGGAAATGCTTTCTTGGAGTCATAACTTATGAGTAAGTTATTTGGGGGCTCAGATATCTCTTTGAGGAAGGGTTACTGGGGGCAGGGAGGATGGGGAAGGATTTCAGTTGGCTTGGTATATTAGCACACTGGGGGAAGAGGCAAGCCCCTGGTTTCCTCTACTTGCTATATCTCTTTCCCTCAAGTTTTAAAACGCCTGTCTCTGCTCTTTAGACTATCAGCCCCATGAGGGCAAGGACATGTATGTAAATCCTTATTTCCCCTGACACCTTGCGCAAAGACTGGCACATAATAAGACCTCAACAAATGTCTGTTGAACAAATGAAGGGGAAGGGGTATCGATATTTCATCTTCAATGAGAGAAAAGGAGCAGGAAAATCTGATTCTGACAAGGTGCTCCCAAGCTGTGGTTCAATACATGGGATTCACATTTGACCACACATCAAAATGATGGTCTGAGGAGCAGATTCCTAGACACCCCCTCCTTGGAGATTCTGATTCAGTGGGTCTGAGCTGAGTTCCCAGGAAGAATATTTTTAACAAACGCCCGGGTGATTCTGATGCAGTCAGTTCAGACTGGTGTGGAATATCCAGTTATAGGTTATTAAACCTCTTTGCTTCTCTAAAGTAGTATTCATTTTTTTTCTGCCCAGCTTTCTTTTTTTTTTTTTTTTGAGTGTGGAAACTTTCAACACACACATACAAGAGTACAATCAGCTCCCTTAAGGCAAGGGCCATCAACTTTCTGCCATCTCGCTTCTCAATTTTATTTCTAAGGAAACCATTTAATTTTAATTGAATGTTGCTGAATTCAGCAACAGCATTGGCAGCAATACTCTCTGCCTTCGAGACGAAGGTGGGTGAAACCCACCCCTGGGTAACGAGAGAAGTATGACAAATAAAGATGTAGGAGGCTGTGTTTTCTTGGTCTTTGGCTTTAAAACTGGGAAATCAGACTAATCACACTACATGATAATCAGGAAGATCTGGATTGTTAATTGTTACTTAAATGTTTTGCAGTTTTCACTATTTTAAAAAAATAAAGTCTCACCCAAATCTTTAAAAATACCTTTTAAAAAAAAAAAAAAAGCATTCTTCATTTAACATAGATGCAAGGTAAATCATTTGGTAATGACCATGACTCCTCTGCCTTGGATAGAAAGTAAGAATTTAAGCCAGAAAAAAGAAGAGCTAGATATCATTTCATGTAGCTGAATATTTCTAAATCAGTAGGACCTGCAAAGAAATATCCTTTGGATGCTTTTTTCTTAATGACTGAAATGATCACAAACTGATTTGCTCTTCCATTCCAAAACTACTGCAATTTAGGTGATTAGCTAGAGGAAATGAAAAGAGTGTCTATTTCAAATTTGTAAAACCAAAGTTCCAGGTAATGGACCACGGCTGGTACATCACCCTCTCCCAAAATACAGCCACTTAGATGATCATAAGAATCCAGAAACAAAACAAATGTATGATATTTAATTTGCTATCTGTACATATCATGGAAAGCTGGGAAATCTATCAATATGCAAGAACAGGCTGGTGAAATAAAAAGAGGTCACACAAGTTATATACGGTATCATTCAAATTATGTATATTATATAGATAGATGATGCAAAAAGATCATAAGGAAATGCAACAAAATTTTTAAGAGTAATAGTATTGCTGGGCTGCAGAAACACAGGCAATTTCTCAACCTATATATATTCAGGCACTTTCAAACTTCCCACATGAAAATACAGAATCTGTGATGAAAATACTTTAAAAAAAGAAGAAGAGGAAGAGTTGCAATAGAAATAATCTATTTTCTCAATATATTGCCGCTAATAAACATGGCCTTTCAATAAGGCAGAGACTAGGGGATTAAGGAGAACCCCACAGCTCAGTCATGGCAAATGAATTCATTTTATCTTTTGGCCACATCTGATTCTGCCTCATTTTCAAGATATGGTGACAATGAGAAATATGAATAAAGCAAAATGTCCAACTTAATGATTCACGCGACAGCTTAATAACTAAGGAAACGTAGACTTTTCTATAGTCAAGTGGAATGTTGTGCTTCAAAATCTACATTGCTTCATAGGTTAAATTAGGGGGTAACTGGTCACTTAACAAAAGTATTCTTCAAATCACTACAGAATTTCTCTATAATATGAAATATTCTAACATGTTTCCCAACTTTTTAACATCAAAAAATTTTCATAGACACCCCACATAAGAGTGATTGTAGTTGGTTGGGAAAAATATGTAATGAATATATGTTATGAATTTAGTAACACTTTCAAAGCATTTGTATGTACTAACTGGTAATAGAATCCTTAAGCATCTGAAAAATAATGCTGAAGATATATATGGCTCATTATTTATTCTGTGTCCATTCAATGTTGGGACACATGTGAATTCAAGGCCCCCCTTCAAAAACTCCACTACACCCAGTGATCTGTTCATCACTCTGGTGCATTGAAAATATGGTACGACGTAAAAGAAAACTCAGGCTGCGTGAGTATCACTTTTGCAGAGCTTTTAGGAATTTTAGAGTGAGGGGAAGAGAAGGGATTAGTTGAATGGCATCCATTTCTCATAGATACAACAGTTTTTTTTAATGTAGGAAGGAGTAGGTAAAGAGTACAAGTGGGATTCATTTTTCATTCAAGCTAGCCAAATTAGAAAAATATAGTCAGATCAAGTTCACTCTAAGGAAGATGTTTTCCAATACATGGCAGGTTGAAAGACAGTTTTCCATCTTTTACAGTAATATAAAGAAAGAAAGAAAATGACTTACATCACATTAATAGTATACATTCGACCTGTGCAGTCAGAATAATCTATCCAAGAGGTTACGTTATGGCTTTTTAAGAAAGAGTCAGATAGACCCAGATTCCGGGTGTAGCTCCTCCAACTACTAAGTTCTTCATCTATAAAACATGGCCATGATGTCTACTACGTACTGTTATGGGGATTAAATGTGGTAATAGATGCAGAGGATCTGGAATAGAGAAACATTCAAGAAAGGTTGGTTCTTAAAGATTAGGGTTCTGGGAATGTAATGATTATGGAGATAAAGGAAGAAGAATGTGTTTGAAATAGCCAGGTATGTGGTTAGCCGCCAAAAGTATTCCCTGTGGGGAAGACCTGGGAGCTACTGAACAAGCCACATCTAGGGTTCCTTCATTTCCTTGTGTTCTCATTTCTGACATTGCTGCCATTGTGTCCACTAATTTGGCAAGGTTGCTTTGAATGATGACCTTCCTATTCCCACCATCTGTTTTCCTCTCCCATATAAATAATGGATTGTCTATTCTCATCTTTTCCCAGTAATATGATTTGATAAGTACCTGTAAATGCTGTAAACTGGGATTTTAAAAAATCTTCCCAATCACTCTTAAAACAGTGGTTTACACTCTGTCCCTGTAAAAAAATCAGCTAAACATTCATTTCCTACAGAAGAAATTTAAATCTTGCTAGTATGAAACCACAGGGTTACTTTACATCTAGCAAAACGGATTTAAAAACTACTTTGTAAATGCCCATTAATGCTAGACTCACTGGCTGTGTTTTTACCATTAGGAAATGTATCCCATTTTATTATCAAAAAGGAACCTATATACATATATATGAACATATTAGTGTGTGTATGTAAATACATATATATGTGGGTGTGAATATCCCCACGTATGCAAATATTTGTAAGTATATACTATAGATAGACAGGAGGGAGGAAAGGAAGGAAGGAAGGAAGGAAGGAAGGAAGGAAGGAAGGAAGGAAGGAAGGAAGGAAGGAAGGGAGAAGATAGAAACTTCACATTTCATCTACTTATGTCATTTAAAATTTCTTTATAACAAGCTCATATTACTTTATTGGATTTTTAATTATTTTTTAAAATCTGATTACTTCAGTGCTCAAGAAAGGACATTTTAAGACATTTCATTTAATTCTTTCAGGTCGCTAGGCACTGCTAAGTGCAATTTTAAAATACACTAAGGTTTCATTTTGAGAGGAGAAAAAGATATTCAGAAGAGCTTTTGATCACTACATCATTTTAACCAGGACTTTTAAGAAGTCATATGAATTATCGATATGTAATCTGAGCCCCTAACCACCTATAAGCACCATGTGCAACCTAAGGGAAAATGGAGCTACAAAGATCTTCTCAAGGTCTTCATCAACTAGAAGAAGAGGCACTCATGTATACAACCAAGAGAGGAGGGCAATAATACAACTTAAAACGATGATCAGAAATGCTTATGGGAGCCTTCAAGAACACCTAGCTCACTTTAGGGTAGTAGATTAAGCACTGGGAGATTTAGGTTAAATATATAACCATTAAGAAGAGAAGGAGAAGAGAACATTAACCGTATCAAGCTCCCTCACTCTGCTTCCAGTGAGGCTCAAGCTGGGAGGCCCCCAATGTCCTCCCCTTTCAGTCACCCACCCAGTTCAGTTCATTGCTCTCCCAGACTGGGTGGAGGCCCTGAGGATGCTGGGAGTTTCTGGGGAAGAGAGGACAGGTGGGTGTGATTGACGTGTACATCACGTCAGTCATTCTCCACTCACCCCATCGCCTCCCCTCCAGTGTCTATTCAAACTTCTCTCACCTCCCACATCCATTTCTATGAACAGTATCACACACCTCAACCAACCTCCACTTTCTGCTAATGACCTAGACCGATGCAGCCCAATAAAAATATAATGGAAGACAGATGTGGATCACATATGTAATTTTATGTTTTCCAGGACCCACATCTAAAAAAGTAAAGGGAAACTGGTGAAATTACTTTAAATAACATATTTTGTTTAAATCCAATATATCCAAAATATTAATTCAAAATACAGGCATACCTCATTTAATTGTGCTTTGCTTTATTGCGCTTCACAGATAATTGCATTTTTTACAAAATTGAAGATTTGTGGCAACCCTGAGTGAAGCAAGACTATGGGCGCCATTTTCCCAATAGCATTTGCTCACTTCCTGTCTCTGTCACATTTTGGCAATTCTCACAATACTTCAAGGTTTTTCATTATTGTTATATTTGTCATGGTGATCTGTGATCAGTGTTCTTTGATGTTAGCATAGAGAAAAGAGAACTCACTCTATCGTGTGAAGGCTCACATGATAGTTAGCATTTTTTAGCAATAAAGTATTTTTAAATTAAGGTATATACATTTTTTTAGACATAATGCTATTACACACTTAACAAACTACACTATAAACCTAAGTTTTATATGCCCTGGGAAACCAAATAATTCATGTGACTTGCTTTATTTTGATATTTGCTTTATTGCAGTGGTCTGGAACCCAACTCGCATTATCTCCAAGGTATGCCTGCATAATCAACGTAAAAATCATTAATGAACTGTATCTGTTCATTGAAATCCTGCCATTTGCAACAATACGGATGAACCTAGAGGGTATTATGCTTAGTGAAATAAGTTAGACAGAGACAGATACTGTATGTTATCACTTACATGAGAATCTAAAAAATAAAACAAACAAATGAGTATAACAAAACAGAAAGAGACTCACAGATATAGAGAACAAACTAGTGGTTACCAGTGGGGAGAGCGAAGGAAGGAAGAACCAGATAAGGGTACGGGGATTAAGAGGTACAGACTACTATGTATTAAAAAATAACCTACAAGGATATATGGTACAACACAGGGAACATAGCCATTCTTTTATAATAACTTAAAATGGCGTATAACCTATAAAATTTTGAATCACTATGTTGTATACCTGACACTAACATAATACTATAAATCAACTATACTTTAATAAAAATGAATAAATAAAATTATTAATGAAGTGTTTTAAATTCCTTTTCCTATAAATGTTTGAAATCTGATGTATATTTTACATTCACAACACATCACAATTCAGACTCTCCACGTTTCAAGTGCTCAATAGCATGTGGCCGGTGGCTAGTGGCTACTGAATTAGACAGCACAAACCTGGGCTCTCACTCCAATGAAAATACCCAAACTTGCAGAACGAATGATTATTGCTGAATAAAAGGATCATGGGTGGCTTTTGAAAAATAACCTTGGCTTGTCTGTATTTTTTATTGTTTTCCAACAAACACAGATCGCACGTGTTTACTCTTTTTTAAAACTTGTGGTTTTAAGTATCTTTGACATACTGGGAGAATTTCAATGAATGAACCTTCACATTCATGCTCTAATGCAAGTTATTGTTTTAACGGCACATGTGCCATCAGCATCTGTCTTCATTTCCACATTATCTGTCAATCCATACCTAGCTCCTATCTGCTTCACCACCATCAATTATTCTCTCAGTTCCCTGTAGCGCACCCACCTTCACCTTCTGCAGATCGCTGG
Organism: Neophocaena asiaeorientalis asiaeorientalis; assembly: GCF_003031525.2. Classification (NCBI taxonomy): domain Eukaryota; kingdom Metazoa; phylum Chordata; class Mammalia; order Artiodactyla; family Phocoenidae; genus Neophocaena; species Neophocaena asiaeorientalis. The sequence continues at coordinate 7,537,262 of NW_020174149.1, forward strand.
GTTGACGGTACAGAATGCTCAGAAGAAATATTTCCCCTGCTCTCACCACCTCTGCACAAATATTTACTAACCCACACACAATCTCTACTTCTGCTTTAGTAGAACTAGGGACACTGGTATATGACTCAGAGAACTCAAACTCAAATTCTAGAAAAAAGACTCTGTCTTCAGTGCTGCTTCAAAGTTATTTTAAAATAGGTTTGTTATTTACTATTACTTTAACTTAGATATATTCAAAAGCTATCATATGTCCCACCTTGGTTTCTTTACAAAACCAGACAAGCAATACAAGCAACTAATTTTTCAATCAAAGAATGCACTTCTCACCTCAAAGATTCTAACATAGTATAAAATGTAAAAACCATAAAATTATGGTTTGGGTGCTTAAATATAGAAGCAGTCTAGTCCCTGGAAAATGGGAACATGAGGTGGACACAGTTTAAGAAGTTAAATGGGCTTAAGTTAGGAAACACGTGTGAGCACTTACTTTAAATAGTACAGATTTTTAAATCATGTTAAAGTTTGGTTTCATGAAGTGTTTGCCATGCTAATAATGATAGGTTTGCTCTTTTCCCCCAGGCTTTGATAGGCAGCATGTGGAACCCTAAAATGGGGAGTTACGACACCTGGATATTAGTTCTCACTGCCAGCTGCCAACCAGCTATATGACCTTGGGTGCAGTCCATTCACCCCGCTGGATTCAGCCTCCCCGGCTGTAAAGAGGGGTTGACAGCACAGCACTTTCTCAGGCTGCTTCCAGCTCACCATTCCTGACCTTTGCACTAATCTCCCTCCATCCCATTATCCCTGAACATTTGCCTCCTCATGCATCTCCTCCTTTGCTAAAAGAGAAGATGGCTGGCAGCACAGCAGTGAAATGGGGAAAAAAAGGCTGTTAAAAAAAAAAATCCTAAAATGAGTCACCTTTCAAGAATTTACCACCCTCTGGTGCCTGAGTGCTTGCTCGTGATGTTAAATCAGTTCTTCCAATGAAACTTGCTCTAAGAACCTGGTATTTGTTATATGTACTGTTCTTGGATGATGTTTATACCAGACACTCATCTCTTTTAAGAGCCACTTGTAGGTACAAAACAGCACAGAAGTTATCAAACAGATATTGGCAGCCAGATACATCTTTAGTGGAGCCTGTAGAAAATCAGATCAAAATCACAGAGTTTTAATCAGGTCTTTGCACCTGAAGATAATTACAACTCCCCAAACTTCCCACATAACCTCCCCAGAACCTTGCAGCACCCTAAAATCTAGCCTGCTGCAAGAATCACTTCCTATCCCTCAGGGCCGGCTGCAGCGATACCCAGGAGGGCCTTCCCTCCCGTAGATTCCTCCATCAATGCTTCAGTCAGGGGGCAGCTGATGTTAGCTCTGGTCTGTGTTGCTTCCGCCTGGCCTGATTTTTCATGCTGCCATTTTGAATTAACATAGGTTTCCTCTGCAACTGATGCATCTTCTAGTCAGGCTTGGAGCACAGTAGGCGCACACACACACACACACACACACACACACACACACACACACACACACACACACACATCGGGAAGCTGGACTACAAGCGCAATCCAAGACACTTGCAAGCCAGAATTAAACAGCAAATCCAGAAAGACCGTATTATTTAACAGAACACTACCAAGACAGTTTGGAGCCACAGCAAATGACTGCTTCTGCGTTTGAGGTGAATGGACATTTTTAACCCCTAAATCTTAGTTCTCGTCAATTTTCTAAAGTTCAAGTGTCCCTCCTGCTTTGCAGATAACACTCGTCTCAGACCTCACAAGTGATGTCGCCCAATAATCCGCGCCCAGACAGACAAGCGAACCGAGGGTGCAAAGGCAAACTGAAGTGGATAATCATCTCAGAAATACGAGTGCCTTTTACCAATAAGTGCCCCGGCGCCACCGCCTTAACTTGCCCCGACACCCCCCCATCCCCAAGATCCGCCCCGGGTGTGGCTTGAGGAGGAGGGCGGTGTTATGTCAAGTCCTTCGGCCCTCGCAGACAACAGCAAGAGCCGACGCGTGTTTGCCCTTAGGGGGAGGGTAGTCCTCCGGACACGACTCGGCAACCGCAACCGCAGAACCGGCGGACGCGGGGGCAGAGCCGGGCCAAGGGCAGCAGGCCCGCCAGGCAGCCATGTTCCCGCGAGCCCGCCCGCGCGGCAGGTGCGACCGGGAAGGTGCCTGGCCCGCGCCGCCACCAGCTGTGTGCCCGTACGAGCCGGGAACCCCCGGAGCGGTCTGGGGGGGAGGACGGGGGCCGTACTGAGCACACACCCCAGCGTGCCAGCAACTGGGATACCAAGCAATGGAAACACAGCGGCCTGGGGGAGTGAGGAGAGTTCAAAAGAGGTGGTGGGAAGGATGGGGTTGGGGGATGGAGAGCGGGGACAGGTTCCAACCAGGCTGCGGCGCCCGCGCCCTGGGGTGGGGCAGCCCTCTCCTGCGCCCCCGCAGCCTCTAGCCGGAGTCCCCCACCTCAACCCCGGGCTGAGGTCCCCTCTCTCCTGAGCCCCTAGAGACCCCAGACAGCCCAAGCCAGCATCCGCGGGATTCCCACCCGCGGGTTTGGAGGGACAGCTGGAGGCGACGAGGCACAGGTGACGGCGATGGCGGATCCGGGTGAAAGCCGCCGGGGGAAGCAGCCGCAGATTCCCTGCACTCCCAGGAGTGCCCGTCACAGCTCACCTGCGGGTCTGCGGGCTCCGGGCTCGGCTCTGCGGTGCTGATGCTGAGGCCGGCGAGGGTGCGGGTGGTGCCGCGGCTGAGATCACTGTGGCGACATCGAGGGCTGCAGTTGCAGTGGCGGAGGCGGCCGTCGGGCGCTTCCCCTCCCCAGACTCCCCGCGCTCTGGCCCGCCGCCCCCAGCTAACAGCTGGCCGGGCT
>NW_020174149.1:7540177-7566406 GCF_003031525.2 Neophocaena asiaeorientalis asiaeorientalis
GCTGAGAAGACGAGTCTCCTCGAGGAACGTGGCTCGCTGTTTGCGCGATTTTTATTTCTTGGTCACAGCGGGGTTGCGGCTTTCTGGAAAGGGAGAACTCGGGCTTTAAGGAGCCAGGCCCCGCTTTCTCCGGCGCCTCTCCCGGACTTCGCCGTCTGGGTTGCTACGTGCGGGCCTCTGTGCCTAAGCAAGCTTTCCCCGCGGAGAAACGTGTCCGGTACTTTGTTGACTCAAGTCCAAGCCAACTCCTTGCCTGGGTTAAAGGTACGGTTCTGCGCCATGTTGACAAGCCAGACCCTATGCCCGATACTTTTTTTTTTTTTTTTTTTTTTTTGGTACGCGGGCCTCTCACTGTTGTGGCCTCTCCCGCTGCGGAGCACAGGCTCCGGATGCGCAGGCTCAGCGGCCATGGCTCACGGGCCCAGCCGCGCCGCGGCATGTGGGATCTTCCCGGACCGGGGCACGAACCCGTGTCTCCTGCATCGGCAGGCGGACTCTCAACCACTGCGCCACCAGGGAAGCCCCTATGCCCGATACTTAGACGCTAAAGCTCAAAGAGGTTAAGCAACTCGCCCAAGATCACGCAGCAAGTAGCAAAGCCAAGATTCCAAACCTGGGTTAATAAATCCAGAGACAGGTGACAGGTGTGTTGATGCTGGCGTCAAGGTCATTGGTCAGGACATGACCATCCGTCTGTTACCGGAACACAGACTTTACCTTTTATAAACTAATAAGACCATCTCAAAGGATCTGAAGAGATAGTATAAAGGAAAAAGAAATGCAGTACCACTTAGGCACGTGAAAAAATATTCAAGCTCACTTAACTGCAAATCGAATACATATACAAAGTAGCATTTCCACCTGTCAGATTAGCAAAAATCAAAGTTTTATAAAGTCCGTAGAGGACAACTCGGCAATATCTCCCCAAATAACAAATACATATGTAGTCTTTGACCTCAAGATTCCATTTCTGGAATTTATCCTACAGAAAAACCAACACGGGTGTGAAATGATATGCGTACAAGGTTATCCATTGCTACATTGTGCTTGCAAAGATTAGAAGCGTATGCCCATCAATAGAGAACTGTTCAAATAAATTCCGGCACATCAGCACAATGGTATGCTATCCAGCTGTTGAAAAAATGAGGAAGACCTATTTCTATGTACTGATATGAAAGATTTCCAACCTATGCTAAGGGTGGGGGAAGCCATGTGAGAAACATTGTGTAAATGTGTTATCATTTGTGGGGGAAGAAATATGCCTGTACTCATTTGCAAATGCGTGGACTATCTTTGGAAGGATACCTAAGAAACTGTAATAGTAGATGCCACCAGGGAGGCGAACTGGGTGACTGAATGCAGGGCAAGGAAGGAGACTTTTTTTACATCTTTGAATGTTATGCCTGTGCTTGTGGTTTGCCAGGAGTGAATGGATAGTGGGAGAGGGCTGGGGGAATCAGTGCAGTTACTGCAGGATAGAGCAGTAGTGGTCATAGACTCTTGGAGCACAAAGGGACCTGACTGTGCATTTAAGGCCAGCCAAGGAAACTGTCCTTTTACTTTTAGCCTTTATCTTTATATTCGATTGTCTTTGTTTGGACAGAATATAATTGGATCTTGCTTTTCATTCAGTCAGACACTCTTTGCCTTTTAATTGGAGCTCTTATATCAGTGGCTCTTAAACGGGAGCAGTTTTGCCCCCAGGGGACATTTGGCAATGTCTGGAGACATTTTTATTGTCACAATGGCAGAGGTGAGGGAGGCCTCTACTGGCATCTAGCACATAGAGGCCAGGGATGCTGTTATACATCCTACAGTGCAAAGTACAAGTCCCCACAACTAAGAATTATCTGTTCCTAAATATCAGTAGCATTGGGGTTGAGAAACTCTGGGTGTAGACCTTTTATATTTAATGTAATTATCAATATGATGGGTTTTAAATGTAACATCTTGCTACTTCTATTTGTTCTGTTCTTGTTTTTTTGTGTGTGTTTTTTTGCTCTTGCCTTTTTTTGAAGAACTGAGTATTTTTCATATTCCATCTTATACCCATTATTGGTTTATTAGCCATACTTCTTGTTTTATTTGTTGATTACCCTAGGATTTACAATATGCATCTTAAACTTATCACTGTCTACCTTCAAATAATATAATTTCAGATAGAATGCAAAACACTTTCAGCAGGATACTTCTATCCCCCACCCCATCTTTATTGATATTGCTGTCGTTTGTTGTAGGTGCAGGTTAGATGATAATGAGCTCTTTCAAGTTTTGTCTGAAAAAGTCATTACTTCACTTTCATTTTTGAAACATTTTTATTGGATACATAATTTTTGGTTGAGAGCTTCATTTCTTTCAGCACTTTAAAAGTACCATTCTATTGTCATAAGACATTGTCGCAAGACTTGCAAAGTTTCTGAAGAAGAGTCTGTGTTTGATTATTTCTTCCCCTGTACGTAATATGTCCTTTTTTCGCCTATGGCTGCTTTTAAGTGTTTTCTCCATAACACAGATTTTGAGCAATATGATTATAATGGACTTTGTTCTGTTTGGGGTTTTTTTTCCCTGTTTCTATCCCATGGGGGCTAACTAAGCTTCTTGGATCTGTACGTTTATCGTTTTCATCAAATTAGGAAAAATTTTGGCCATTACATCTTTAAATATTTTACCCATTGTACCCCATCCCTCCCAAGTTCAGAGACTCCAGTTATACATATATTACACCACTTGATATTGTTCCACAGATCACTGAGAATCTATTCTTTCCCTCCCCACCCACCACTCTTTTTTCTCTCTTCATTTTGAATTTCTCTTGGTATTTCTTAAAGTTTTCTTATCTTTTCTTCTACAGTCTCTAATCTAATCTACTAATGGTTAATACTGTCAATTAAAGTTTTTTTCTCTCTCTTTTTTTTTGTGCCCCCCCCCCAATCTCCTCTCCCAGCATTTTTAATGTGGCAGCATTGTGTTTGTTTTTATTTTTTTCAAAGGGGGTTTTGCAGTTCTCCTGGCCTGAGGACTCTCTCAGTCCCTCTCCATCCTTACAGTGGACGCCTCAGGTCCACAGACCTCACCTGGCCCAGTCGAGATATGGACCTGACCATCTCCCACAGCTTCAGGAAAGTCCAGATGGAGTGAAGCAAAGCTGCATGGTAAAAGAAATTAACTGCCACTGCCTGTTGATGAAAGTTTTATATCAGATATTTTATTCTTTATCTCTTTAAGTTCTATTTGGTTCTTTTATACCATCCATTTCTCATCCACATTTTCCTTTAAATCTCAGATCATATTTATATTTTAATAGCTGTTTTAAAGTCTTTGTATGCTACTTCTATCATTTCTATCTATTTTTAATCTTTTATTGGTTGTTTTATCTCCTGCTTCTTTGTCTCTCTCATAATTTTTCATTGGATATCAGACTTAGTGAATTTTATGTTGTTGAGTAATGGATTTTTAAAAATATTTCTTTTAAAGAAAGGTTGTAAACTTTGTTCTTAAGAATCGGCTTCACCCATTTGAGACTTGTTTATAAACTGTTTACGACAGCTCTAGGGTAACTTTAACTCTACGACTACTTTAACTCTTTACTAAGATATGACTCACATACGGGTTCTAATGAATGTTCCATGTAATCAGTAAGGTGATTCTGGCTAGTAGGAACTTGGACAATTCCCAGTTTTGTGTAAGCTCTGGGAATTTTTTTGTGCACAGCTCCCCAGTAGTTGTTCTTTCCTCAGGAGTTATTCTTTGCCCAACATTATGGTGATCCACCATATGCATGCAGCAATTGGTATTCACCCAATGACTCAAGGAAACCTTTATGCAAATTTCTGAAGTTTTTTTCTGCTTAGTTTTCTCTTATCCAGAGCTCTGCCCCACAAATTTTAGCTGCTTTGACCTCCCTGAACTCTGATCTCTGTTTCCTCAACCCCACAAGAGAACTGGGCTCTGTTTTGTTTCCCTCCTTTTTACCATGTATAGTTCAGAAATTGCCTCCAAGCAGAAAACTGGGATAATTGTAGCTCTTATCTCATTTGTTTCCTTTCTCTTGAGAATCACAGTCCTGCTCTGCCAGTTGCTCATTGGTTGTCCAATGTCTGACAAAATTTGTTTCATATATTTTGCCCAGTTTTCTAGTTGTTCCCAATAGGAGAGCAAGTCCTATAGCAATTCTTCCTTCATGGGCAGATGTGGAAGGCAAGGAACACTAATCTTAATGCCCCTAAGGAACCAAATGTCCTGGTACAACTAGAGTCATTATTTTAAGAACTGAAAATGCATAGTTTACTTATAGAACTTCTTCAACATACTGATATAAGAAGAAACATTTATTGGACACCTGTATCAGGAATTGCACTATTGCTACAAAGGTGAAAAAGGCATATCAGTCCTACCTCTCAAGAAGTCAGGGGCAAGCAGGGAAATTAATTAAGTATAGAAGTAATATATGCATATATTTTATGTTGCTGTCAGGGTAACATAAGAGTTATACATAGATAAATACATTAATCTAGCATGTTGGGAAATATAAACAAGTTTAAAAGATGATCATAAACGAGGGTTACCCAAACCTAGACCACTTAAAAAAATACATTGATGATGATTTTGCCTTTTCTTCTAACCAGTGTTATTTATTGTCTAAAGAACCCAATGCAGATTTTGAGGAGCTGAAGTACATGTGTAATTGAGAAATGCCTTTAACACATTGCATATAGAGATATTTTCCACTTAGTACTTCTTTTAGTGTGTAATTATAGCAGGAGGAAAAGGATCTGTCATTGGGCAACTCTCATGGGGATGAATGACAGACAATATTATGTGAATGAGACACTTATGTATGGGCAAGAAAGCCTCTGTAATTGCCTTGTATGTAATCTTTTGAGAACCAAAGAAGGGAGCTGACAGGAAACCATGGGAAAATGAGAAGGAAAAGCACTAGTCAAGATTAGTCAGCCATCTGCCTTAATCCTATGACAACCATGTTTAAGAGGTTAGTTTTCTGAATTTGGTTACCATGGTAACGAACCTTTAAAATGCCCTTAAAACGGGCTTCCCTGGTGGCGCAGTGGTTGAGAGTCCGCCTGCTGATGCGGGAGACGTGGGTTCGTGCCCCGGTCTGGGAAGATCCCACATGCCGCGGAGCGGCTGGGCCCGTGAGCCATGGCCGCTGAGCCTGCGCGTCCGGAGTCTGTGCTCCGCAACCGGAGAGGCCACAACAGTGAGGAGACCGCGTACCAAAAAAAAAAAAAAAAAAAAAAAGCCCTTAAAACAATTTACAGAATTATTGTGCACGTTGAGTATAGGCAACACTGAGAGATTGTAAGTATTCAAATCTATTTAAAAATTATTTTTAAAATTTAAATGATCAATCAAGTCCTTTAGGTATGTACTTTAGACAACCATAAACGTATTTTAGCAAAAAGGTGGAAAATCCTACTCATATAATTAGGTGATGGGTTTATCAGTTCAGTTATTCGAATGTGTCGTTTCAATGAGTGGCTCCTATTTAATTTTAAATAACAGTTCATGAATGTTCTGGACCTGGCTTCAGAAACAAATTATCATATATGCTTTACATTCATTGCTGCACCTCTAGGAATCATTCATGTGTTTAGCCAACTGTACAGATAATTTAAAGGACAATTGCTAAAACTTCATCTTGTGATCATCAAAGGGCAGACTAGAAGATTCTCTGATCAGACTTAGCAGTTTCAACCTAATCCTTTCTTGCTGATATGTTTTCCTAGTTTACATGTGTAGAAAAGGTTCACCTTTTAGTATTCTAGTGACACCTGAGGCCACCTTTTAATAGATGAAAGCTTATTTTGAATTGTAAATGTTGAGCTTTTTATGTTGACAATTTTAACACCACCGCTCACTTGAGATGATATATGACTTTATCAGAAGTTACTATTAGTCGTTTTCCAATTCTTCAGAAAAAACAAGGTCTGGTCTAAATTGCTGTAGGAATTTTAGGTTCAGTTAAAGGAAGACTTCCTTCATGCTATAAGTGATTATAAAATGATTTCACCTATTGAGAGAATGTGTGAGGTTTCTGACTCTAGAGAAAGAGCATTTTGTTTTGGGTGCTCTTCTGTGTTCTATAAAAGACCAAAAAACTGGCATTATTTCGTTTCTTGTTGGATTAATTTCAGAGAATTGAGAATAATCTAGACATAGAGAGATATTTTAGTTTTTAAATTCTTGATTATTCTTTACCCTCCTTTCCACTGACTTTCTACCGTAATCATAAACCAAGTCCTAGGTTTTTACTATTCTTAATAAATCTCTTATACCATTGGTTCTAGCTCTACATTTGCAAAGGATTTGACTTTTTGCATATGTAGAGTGATTTATTCCTTAGAGCTGGAATCTGTGTTTGGTTCTACTTGAATTTCAAAAAGCACTTCTCATATATATTTTTAATTTATTTTTGGCTGCACTGGGTCTTCGTTGCTGCATGCAGGCTTTCTCTAGTTGTGGCGAGCGGGGCCTACTCCTCAATGTGGTGCGCGGGCTTCTCATTGCGGTGGCTTCCCTTGTTGCGGAACACAGGCTCTAGGCTCATGGGCTTTAATAGTTGCAGTGCGTGGGCTCAGTAGTTGCGGCACACGGGCCCTAGGGGTCGTGGGCTTCAGTAGTTGTGGCTCTCGGGCTCTAGAGCGCAGGCTCAGTAGTTGTAGTGCAAGGGCCTAGTTGTTCCGCGGCGTGTGGGATCCTCCTGGACCAGGGATTGAAACCATGTCCCCTGCATTGGCAGGCGGATTCTTAACCACTGCGCCACCAGGGAAGTCCCACACTTTTCATATTTTTTGAAACAAAAATTAAAAGCAGAGATTATTTTACCATGATATGAATTTATCAGCTCACTGATTTTTCTTTACCCTGAATATAAAGAAAGGATTGAGCTTTAAAAATTATTAGAACATTTCCAGAATAGCCAAATACATAGAGAATGTAGACTGGTAGCTTAGGGGATGCGGGGAAAGTGGGCAGTAACTGCCAATGGGTATGGGGGTTTCTTTTGGGGATGATGAAGATGTTCTAAAATTGTGGTAATGTATGCATAACTCTGTGAATGTCCTAAGATTTATTGAACTTTAAAAAAAAAAATCAGTGTACTACAAATTAATTCTTATAAAAAATGAAATAAAATACCCCACGTCAAAAAAAATTTTTTTGAAAACCAGAGAACATTGCCCAGTTCAGGGGAGATAGGTGAATGATAAGAGTTAATAGTTTTAAAGAATTATTGCCATAGTAGTAAAATGTTTGAAAAAAATTCCAGGGCGTAGAGTTGATTTACTGTTCGGTCTTAATGTGAGAATCAATTAACTTTAGTAGGCTGTTTAAAATTTTCTTTAAAGACTATGATTCGAAACAGAAAACCTGGGCTTCCCTGGTGGCGCAGTGGTTGAGAGTCCACCTGCCGATGCAGGGGACACGGGTTCGTGCCCCGGTCCGGGAAGATCCCACATGCCCCAGAGCAGCTGGGCCCGTGAGCCATGGCCAATGAGCCTGCACATCCGGAGCCTGTGCTGCACAGCGGGAGAGGCCACAACAGTGAGAGGCCCGCGTACCGCAAAAAAAAACCCCAAAAAACAGAAAACCTGGAATACTACTGTACGTGGCATGACATTTTGTAAAAGATTATATATTATAAAATGTAGCCAAAATAGTGCAAGGAAAAACTTGGAGAGAACAATTCTGCTGGGAGGAAATCTGGCCATTCAAATGAGGATTTCATTGCAAGATCTTTAATTTCATTGCAAGATCCTCTTTAAGTTCTTCCCTATTTTCCCACAAGTAAAATGCTGTCTCTTATTTTAGGGCAAATCTCCCGTACTTGTACTACTCCTCTTCTTGGTTATTCTACACAATTATAATTACCCATTTTATTAAATTTAGCTATTAACTTAAGAACCAACTTTTTAAAATCTAGGATGTCTCAAAGAGAACATATACTGCACAAAACAGCTGCACAAGAATTCCAGGAGACATGATCACAAGGGCAAAGAAACCAACAATACATGGTTGAATGTTATAATGTCCTACTCTCCTACCCAGAGGTAAAAATTAAATTCAGAGTTATATTAACACAAAATGCACTCTGACAGAGTAAGTCCAACAAATGAATGAGAAAATGCTATAAGAAATTGGAACTAAGCCCCAAAGGATCTCCCTACCCTTCTTTCATTCTTTATAATAATGAAAACTATCCCTCAATACTTCAATTTACATTGTGCAGGGAATTGTTTTTACTGTAACTGTTTACCGAAGAGGAAATTATCTTTATCCTACTGCCGCCTGGAATTCTAAATTAATAAAAGGACTTGTAAATTCCCAGAAATCCCCAAGTGGAATATAATTTACCTGTTATTAGGGACCAAGGGAACAGCATTCACTTTACTCCAGATTTTTAAAATAAGACCTCAGCTAACATCTCATGTCATTTGCTTTTAGATCATAAAATAAAATGGACGGTAGTCTAGCTCACAGGCACTTAGATTGGCTTTGTAAATTATTGGCTGACTCATACTCACTAAAGGCATCCATTTTATGCCAGAGGCTTTATTAGCAGTCCAGGGACACAAAGAACTGGTAAACAAAGGAATCCACAGACACCATGCTGCGTGTTGCAGATCTCTGGGAATCTTCCAACAGTTTTTATCCTTTCCCTAAAAATAATCTGTGCATATCAAAAGGAGCCACTTAACCCCTTGGCAACCTTGAAGCTAAAGGGGTAAAAAAAAAAAGATTATTGTTGGTTTTACATGGAGAACTACTAGGAAATTTTACCTAAATTATAAGTGAAACACAGAAAATTGAGCAAAGTAGAGGATGACAGACCCCAAATTGACAAAAAGGAAGTTTGACTTCTTCCACAGTAAAGAAGTTTCCAGAGAGAGGAAATCATGTACTAGAGAGAGCATTTCAATGGCTATGTTTGGTACAAAACTATACACACACAAACACACACACACACACACACATACTATATACATACACATACTTTATACATACAGTTTATAGTTTATATACAGTATATAGTTTGCACTATATATATATATACACATATATACATCTATATATTTTCAAGAGAATAGTTTCATTTTTTCTAAATCTCAACTGTATATTCTTCTAAAGGGGTGGGTTGTAGATAATTCTGAAAAAATAATACAGAAGAATAATTGGGGGAAAGTCTGGAGCTCTTTTCTCGTTTCTCATAGAGAAGATGTTCACAGAATAGATTTACTGACCATCTAACTTTCTGCTGTAAGAATTCATAGTCATAAAAACTTTCTAACCCTGGGGAAAATGGTTTCTACACACAACTTATCCTTTAACTGTATATTCATTTTTAGGCACAATTAGTTGTCCCAATGCCCAATGTTTTCCAGAATGCAAAAAAGAATATTCGTAGAAGAGAATAACATAGGAGGCTGTATATTCAAGGGCAGAGAATTAGTGAAGTTAATTGTCTCTCAAATTAAGGTTTTTAGACCACCTGCATCGGTATCATCTATCAAGTGGGTTAAAATGCAGATTCATGAGCCCAATCCACAAATTAATCAGAATTTCTGGGGAAAGGGTTAGGAATCTGCAATTTTAACACATATCCCACATGATTGTAGTGTACACGAAATTTGAATCACTACTACATTTCTGTAGCCTTTAGGAACCAAAGCATGCCTCTCTCTGTATTTGAAGAAGACTGAGCTATGAATCCAATGTTTGTTAAGGTCTCTTTCTCCTATTAGTCTGGAGCAAGGAGAGGGAGGTTGCAGAGGCAAAGCTGAAAGCAGAGGCGAAATAATATTTTAAAGAAAGCAAAGAATTTACCTTCACATAAAGACTGCAAACCCATGTGTAAGAATGTATGGGTTTCATTGTACTAAAAGGGAATATGCAAATCCTACTAAAAAGAATGCTATAGATATTAAGAAATAAAAGTACCATTATTTTAATGTTTTCAAATGGACATATTAATTTATATTCATGATTGACATTTTAGATTTCAATTCAAACTAAAGTGGGTAAGAAACAAAACCAAAACAAAACTCTTACGTCCAAGTGTTTTACATCTCTGGAAAACAAGTCCCTTGTTATTTTTCCCAGAGTTATGATTATAATGACAATTTGCTTATGTTTTTTAATTGAAGTATAGATTTAGAATATTGTGTTAGTTTCAGGTGTACAGCTAAGTGATTTAGTTATACATATATATATTTTCTGATTCTTTATTTTTCATTATAGGGTTATTACAAGATAGTGAATATAGTTCCCTGGGCTATACAGTAAATCCTTGTTTGTTTTATATGTAGTGGTGTGTATCTGTTAATCCCATACTCCTAATTTATCCCTCCCTGCCTTCCCCTTTGGTAACCACAAGTTTGTTTTCTATGTCTGTGAGGCTGTTTCTGTTTTGTATGTAGATTCATTCTTATTATTTTTTAGATTCTACATATAAATGATATCATATAATATTTGTCTTTCTCTGTCTCAGTATAATAAATCTCTAGGTTCATTCAGACAATTTGCTTTTTTAACAAGAGGTGAGAAGGTGTTATTTTTTCCCATAACAGTTCACCAAGTTCCTTCTTCTCTTGTAGTTTCCAAACAACACTGGGAAATCACCCATATCCTCAATTCAGTGGAGAGACAGCATACTGATATCTAAATAGCATTACAGATGTAAGCAATATCGTATATCAAATAAGATAAGAGGTACAAATTCATTTCCACAAGGAAAGATTCAAATGGCTAGTCACCCATCTGAATCAGAAATCATTGTTTCCTGTTATTTTTATGGCAACCCAGAATTTCACTTAATTACATAAGGTATTTTATAGCACTAATTTACACAGTAGGCATTAGTCGTCATAATATCCACCTGTGACACACAATAAACTCCTAAACCAAAACAATAATAATTACCACCCAAACAAAGCAAAACACCACATACACCTCTCCACTACCAAAAAATTCACCATTAACTATTGCCCTCAATGTTCAAGGTTTGATGCTTATTTCAAAACAATTTAAACCACACCACAGCTTTCCTTACACATATATCTAAACAGAGTGAATAACCAGAGACACATTCAAAATGTCACCATACCCCGTCCTCTCATTACCTGTCCATTTTCCTCACTTAATTTCAACATAAAACCTAGAGTAACAGTTAAGAAAATCAATAAAGCTGCTGAGGAAATTGAGGCTTGAAGAATTTTTCACAAAACCAATTATTTCCCAAATAAACTTTATTTTGAAAAGAATACCACCACAGAGTTGTATAAATTTAAATATGACACATCTTAGCAGTATTACTGAGTCAAATTATATACAAGTGAAGTCACAGTTCATGTCTGATTATTCTTACGAATGAAAAGGTGCAGAGATGCAGCTAAACTAAAAAGGCAGGTAACAAAAACAACCATAACCTATTTATATATTGTCATTTCATACTTGTGTCTAACTATTTAGGGGGGAATTGATCCAAATTCACACAAGATAAAGAAACATGCTACCTGAATAACCAAAATTCTTTTTACTTTACTTGCTCTACCACAGATAGCATCATCAGTAATGTTTATACAAAATAGCACCCCAAGACAAGCTACTTTCTTTCTCCCAATGATACAGACCAAAACTTTCTGTATTGTGGCTTATAACACCTTCAGGTTGAGGAAAACAGCAGTGACAACTTAAGACTTTTCTAAATATAGGTGATTTCATCAGACAAAGGTGTTATTTATGTTCTTCTCAAGAACTTTATGTTTTAGTGACAAAAATGTCAATATATAATTGGTGAAAGTAGTCTATATATGCTGTAGTAATTGTTCATAAGTATTAAAAAAAAAAAAAAACCTAGAGGTAAACAGGAATGAAAGGACTAAGACACACACCTGGACCCTCTCACCCCTAGGTTTTTTGAGGCAATTCAGTGTTCACCCCAAGATTATTCAATGAAACCAGAGCCATTTCTGGATCACGGGAATTCAAAAGCACCATAAACAGCCAGTTAACTATCTTCAAAGGATAAGGACCCAGAGACAAAAAACAGAGTTGACTGCTAGGAGAGCAAACTGAAGAGAGAATTAGGCCCAACGAATTCAAAGAAAATTTTTACTTTTTCAAAAGTAGAGGGCAGTAGAAACATACTTAACTTGGGGACAGAAATCTGGTTCTATAAGTTAGTTGTTGACCTTGGGCACAACAGTCAGTCTCTCTTAATGACAATTCCCTCATCTATAAAATAGGTACATTAAGATCTATCCTCTTTTTTCCATAGGCTTCAGACTAATGAGAATCAGTGATGCACTTGAGATCACTTTGTAAACTTATAAAGGATTCTTCTTAGCAAATGGAGATTTGGGCACTTTTTTAAAGTATTAAGGAAAAATTCCAATTTAAGATAAAATTATAAAATCATCAACTTTTTGATCCAGGATAGACCTGTATTCAGTAGTAGCTGCTGTGGGTCTGCCTCATTTTTTTGATGAGTCAGAAATAGGAAAATTTTTATTGTATTACTCATTTCTCTTATAAGACAACGTTACTACGGTATAATACATTAGTTATAGACTTTGTTAATTAAAGAACCAGGAAGGGTGATCTTCCAGCCTTAAAAGGTAAACACCGACTCAGTACAACTCTTTACCTCCTCTACAATACTTTGACACATTTTATCATGAAGAAATAAACACATAAATAATTTGTTCTATTAATCACAATAGGTCATTCATCACCAGGAACCCAACCTTATGTAGCTTAAATCCCAGGCAGAATATTTCAATGCAAACATATTTATAAATTATTAACTTTACTCATTTCAGCTTTGCACATCTCCTCAGTAAAGCAGTAACTCTTAAGCGTAGAGCTCAGCAACCACCTTCCCCTTTTCCTCAAGCAGAGACTCAAAGGCACTTACAGACACACTTGTTTCATTACAACATGAAAATAATAAGCCTTGGGCTATTGCAAAAGGCTTTTCAAATATCAGCATCTAACTTGGAGAAAACAGAGGGAAGAAGAAACAGAGGGTGCTGATTTGTGCTATAACCTGATCTTATGTTGGGCGTGCACCCAGTGGCAATATTTTAAAATTACAAGTAAGCAGGTAAAACACAAGGCTTCATATGTAAAAGTGGAAAATGGTCCAGAAGTCTTCTATTCAAGGACAAATCAACTTTTTCTTCCTAATAACCTACCAGAAAGAAATGGGTACTTAGAAGCCCTAAGGGGTTCTTCTAATAATATTCAGAAAAATATATAAAAATAAAGACCAAAGCATGAACAGAACATAGTTAACAAATAAGACTTTCTTTCAAGATGGTTACCCTCTCTTTTAAGGATGGATGCTATATAAAATGGGCAGACATGTGTCTATAATTCATCATGTTTATATGTAAATTCTCTGGCAGATATAAATCCATCTTTGTCTTCATCTTCTTTATCAAAAATATCCTCCACCAAAACATCATGATGACTTTCATTCACCACTGCACCATGCTTTTCAAACTCCTTCTTTAAATACACTTTAACCTACAAAATAATGAGTCACATTAATAATTCTAATTCATAGGACACCCACATCGAGCCAATCAGTATCACAGACTGGACGGGTAGTGCATTTAGTTATATATAACAACTACCTTATGATATATTTCTAATGATAGTAAAAAAATTATAAGGCATTTCTCCCCTTAAAAGCTGTTGCTATAGTGCTACAGTAGAGACACAAAATATTGCTCAGAGGCAAAGATATGGCTTATATCATGGGGAAAACACACAGTGAAAGCATATTACGTGTTCTTAATCCGAGTCTAAATAAAGCCAAGCATTTGAAAGACTGCTATCTTTCAATCCACCGAATTATCCAGATCTTGTTTTCTAAGACGGGTCAGAATTCCAGATATTTCTCTTAAAATCAGATTAAATGATGGCCTTTTTAAATTTTAAATAGGCGTCTGGGAATAGTACCTGCTGTGGACTGGCTGTAATCACGCCACATGACCTTCCGATCTCAGAAATTAAAGCAAAATCCAGCCTGATGAGTATTTAAGACTAAGAGTTTCCATTTTTATACAGATATTTAAATATATAAACAAAATATTGCCCTCAGTTACCTACTAGATTCACCATAATGCAATTCAACCTATATTTTCATTTTGAATCATATCCCTATTATTCCTCTGTTAGATCAGCACTTTCAAATCTTCTCTCCTCCCCCTACCACCAACATGCAAACATATAGTGTATATTTATTTTTAAGATTAAGGGGATTTAATGCAGTTGTTAAAAAGCGGGGGCGGGGGGCACTTCCCTGGTGGCGCAGTGGTTGAGAGTCCGTCTGCCGATGCAGGGGACACGGGTTCGTGCCCCGGTCCCGGAAGATCCCACATGCTGCAGAGCGGCTGGGCCCGTGAGCCATGGCCACTGAGCCTGCGCATCCGGAGCCTGTGCAATGGACTAATGTAGAGCATGTCTCCAGGGTATATTGTGTGAATAAAGTGAGATGTCAAACAGTATGTATAGTATGCTACTTCTTGTGTAAGCAAGGGGGAAATAAGAATATATATTCATGCTTGCTGGTATTTGCATAAAGAAACACTGGAAGGGTTTATTAGAAACTAGTAAAACTGGATATGAAGGGAGAGGTCACATGGTAGAAGAGGATGTGGGTGGGAGAATGACTTCTTAATAAATCTTTTTATATTGAATTGATTTTTTTTTTTTTTTTTTTTTTTGCGGTACGCGGGCCTCTCACTGTTGTGGCCTCTCCCGTTGCGGAGCACAGGCTCCGGACGCGCAGGCTCAGCGGCCATGGCTCATGGGCCCAACCACTGCACGGCATGTGGGATCTTCCCGGACTGGGGCACGAACTTGTGTCCCCTGCATCGGCAGGCGGACTCTCAACCACTGCGCCACCAGGGAAGCCCTGAATTGATTTTTTTGAACCATGTGAATGTTTTTTATTCAAGATTTTTTTAATGAAAGGGAATTCAAATTTATCTTGGATAGAAAAATGTCCATGACTGATAACACTCTGAGGTGTTATGAATTTAGTAGCTGTGGATCATGACCCTGCGGTTTACAACAACATGTCTTAACACTTAATCATTGGGACTTCCCTGGTGGCGCACTGGATAAGAATTCGCCTGCCAGTGCAGGGGACACGGGTTTGATCCCCGGTCTGGCAAGATCCCACATTCTGCGGAGCACCTAAGCCCGTGCACCACAACTACTGAGCCTGCGCTCTAGAGCTCACGAGCCACAACTACTGAAGCCCACGTGCCTAGAGCCCGTGCTCCACAACAAGAGAAGCCACTGCAATGAGAAGCCCATGCACTGCAACAAAGAGTAGCCCGCCCCCCTTGCTGCAACTAGAGAAAGCCTGCGCGCAGCAACAAAGACCCAACACAGCCAAAAATAAATAAATTTATATTTTTAAAAAAAGACAATCATTTCCTAGCCATTAGAATGAAATTGATGAAAGCATAAAAAGGGACTTGATTTCTGATCAGCCAAGCCAGAATGGAGAATACGGGTAGACAAAAAACATAGGGCTACATAGCTACCTCCACTTCTTTCCCCACAGAAGCCAGACTAAGACAGGTATGTGTAGCAACGGCTGCAAACACCTAAATAAATTATAGAGAGAAGTCTGCTTCCTTTCTCCTTACTCAACACCAGGACCCTGTGCGGGCTAGGAAAGGTCTTCTACTGTGGAAAATCCAGACTGGGTTCTCCTAACCTGAGCAAAACTGAGCATGTGATCGGCTTGCTGATGCTAACTGCTAGAAAATCACTATGCAACTCATTTAACAGCCAGTGTAAAGTTTTAAACAGAAACTGTCCACGTGAGATATTTTGCAGGACATCTATGTTTCTTATATCGTAGCTCCAAAACGGGAATTGTCTTGGCAAAACAGATCTTCAAAAACTCTGGGCGAGAGCAAGATACACTGAACCCTAAGCATTAAGGAGAAAAAAAGCAAAAGAATGAAAAGTCTCAATATATTTCTCTCCAAAACAATGATTTCCTATGAAAAAAAGTCAATTTTCAAAGCATCAGTGTTTAAGAAAACTTATAAATAACATTTTGCACAAATAAAAATAAATTTTATTTTAAAATATATTTCTTAAAAAGTGAGCTAAAAGAAAGGAAGGGAGGGAAGGAGGAAGGGAGGAAAAAAGGAAGAGGGGGGAGAGAGAGAAGGAAAGAGAGAAAGGAAGAAAGAAAAAGGAAAGATCACCTCATCTTGAGAGAGTTTCCAGTCATCATTAAGATCCATTTCTTGGAATGATTCATGGGACCTTGGTCCATTTCGAATCTCTAGGAGATCGATGTTGAATATCAGTGTACTCTCTGGGGGAATTTTACCTGACATGAAGAGAGAGAGGGATTAAGTTTTATTAAATAGATCCCAAAGTTTTGATGATAGAAAACTTGTGGTACTGAACAAAATACTGTTTTAATTGAATTAAATAAAGAGCCTTTCTAAGATTGTCCCATATATAGAAATTACTTATAGTTTATTCAAACAAAATAAGTAAGGAACAATCCAAACTATTAGATCAAAAACAATGTGTTTTTGGCTTTGCAATTAAAAATTGTTTTGCACACACAGATACGCCTCATGGTCTGAGTATTAAATTTCAAATATAATTAAGAGGTTACATATTATATGTCAAGAATGACTTAATGGGCTTTAGATAATTCAGAGTTAATTATAGTACAAATGATTTACTAACTTTTGGGTCAAAAAGTCCTGGCCTAGAAATATGTATAGTACTGCCGTTTCCACCACTGGGAGGCAGTATATAACTGAATGAGCTCTGGTTTCACACTGGGATTGAGGCTCACATCTGCCCCTCTTTAAGCCTCAGTTTTCTCATCTGGAAGCAAATTTAACACATGTTAAGGAAGTTCCATGGGAGGGGAGACATTAAAGCAAATTTCTGAGAAGGGAGATAAAAATTTTTTAAAGTGAAAAGAGCTTTGTTAGAGCCCCAGGGATCTTAAAAAAAACCAAACCAAAACCAAAACCAAAACAAACAAAAAACTTCTGGGAAACATGGACAATTTTTTTTCAATGTGTTTCTTTATAACTATATTTAACATACAGGTCCGGGTAAACATTACAAATATTTCTCAGTGCCCCACCCCCTCATCCCATTAAATAGCATCTGTAAGCACCAAAAGAACAAAACTTACACTGTGTGCCGAAGCTTACCATTCCAGATCTAGACAGAGAAGGGCATGCACTAGAGGTCATCGATAAAACTGGTATCTTTCCAAAAGGAGGCATGCAAACATGGTACTAAAAAACTACAAAATTAGTGTTTAAATATGTATTAGCAGAATTAGTTTCATGGTATTCTGTTTGAAGGAAATGACTCAGATTCAGATCTCTACTTGTTATAAAATAAAATCAAGTCAAATAGAGTATGGAGAAAGAGAAATGGACAAATACTATATACATAAATATTAAAAGTGAGACAAAGATACAGGAAAGTGAAAGAAATGTTTAAACGTCAGAGAAACATTTTCTAGATACTTCTCTAAAAGGATCATTATGAAAATAAGAATTGGATTTTGTTAGTAAATCCTATTCTATGCATAAGATTTACATAGCAAGATGCATTTAGAATATGTAATACTTCACATATGACACCTATTTTCTTCCCAGTACACTGGGGCTAGGAAATCATAATCCCCACCTTGTAAATGGTTAAGCTTGGACTTCAGGATGCTGTGAAGTCTGTGTTTCTACTACGTCAGAGTGGTTTTCTGTCTAGTTCTGATAACTTCTTAAAATTTTTTTTCTTTCTCGTTATATAATATGTGCCCATTGTAGGGAATGTGGAAGAGACAGAACCAGAAATAAAAATAACTCCCAGAACCACTGTCCATTATTAACATTCTTACTTATTTCCTTGTGATTCACTTTGTATGTGTATATATTTTTTCCTAATACTTACTATCATAATATATATATCTTCATTTTCTACCTTTATAAATATAACATTATATCACACATATTTTAGATGTAATTTTTAAAATCTTTAAAATGCCATTAAAAAATAACTGGGCCATATTTTATCTAGATACACCCTTTTCATTATACACTTAAGATGGTTCCATTCTTTTTGCTATTAGAAATAACGAGTTAAAGCAATTATACCCCAATAAAGATGTTTAAAAAAAAAAAGAAATAACAAGTGATGGACATCCCTGTTTATGAACCTTTCTCCCAATACCAGACTATTACCTTAGGTAAGATTCTAATAAAGGAATTACAGGATACATGCATGTAAACATCTTCAGGCTTCTTGTAAATAGCCCTTTGGAAAACTGCATGGGGTTCCCACCTAAACAACAGGTGTTATTGGCTGCCCTAGAACAACTAGCACAAAGGCTCCCTGGACCAACTAGCCCACTTGCTTCTGCTTTATTAAACTCATTTCATGTCACTCCATTATTCATTTAAATAAATTATCAAAAACTTTATAAAACAACTTTAAAACAAAGATGAAAATTAACTCCCATAAGAGCTCTGTCGTGGGAGACTTCATTTGTGAGTCACACACAGCCCACATCTAAAACTGCATTTAATGCCTTAATAATCTATATTTCAAATGTTTGACTCATCAAAACAATTACGTTGAGTAGTCTTTCTTTTTGCATTGTGAAAACAAATTGGTAAGTTTCAACTGGGGAGGATAAAAACGTCTTAGAGATGGATAGTGGTGACGCTGGCACAACCATGTGAATGTACTTAATGCCACTGAGCTGTACACTTAAAAATGGTTAAAATGGTAAACATCATGTTACGGAAATAATACCACCATTAAAAAAAACCACCAGGGGCTTCCCTGGCGGTCTAGTGGTTAAGACCCTGTGCTTCCACTGCAGAGGGCATGGGTTCGATCCCTGGTTGGGGAACTAAGATCCCACATGTCAGGTGGTGCAGCCAAAAACAAACAAACAAACAAAACCCGCCATATTGGTGAGCAATATTAATAATAGAGTTGAGATTACAGAACGTTTTTCCTTATTAGCTCAGTTGACCATTTACCTATTATGGCCTTAATTGGCTATTTCAAATGCTAATCAACACAATTATATTTTCCTAAGATATACAAGTCCTCTATTTACTTCTAGAAAAAAATACATAGTAGTTAGTAACTTCTATCCCTAATCCAGAGAAGAATTCTAATGCTGTAGTAAAAATGTAGAATTGTTATTACCTTTTCCTTCTTTTCCATAGCCCAAGACAGGAGGAATGATGAGCTTTCTCTTCTCTCCTACACACATTCCCTTCAAGCCCTGGTCCCAACCTTTGAGAGCCTCCAGGATGCCCAGGGTAAACCAAATAGGCTGACCATTGTTATGTTTGTGACTACAGTAGAAAGAAAACACATTAGAACTCCTCAGTAACTTTATCATTATTTTTTTATTGCTGTGGTGTAACATTGCCACCCATGACTGATTAATTTTATTAGTTTGGAAATTAATGAAAATAGCACACATGCACATGTCAAACTCTATAGTAATTCACTTCACTTCCCACCTTTCTTGATGCAAATTTCACATAGCTGAAGTTGCTAGAGCTAGCAGAGGGAATAATAATTAAAACTCTCAGCATTTACTGTATACAGGTATTATCCTAAATGCTTTGCTTCTTTTAAGTCTAACAATGATAATATGAGATAAGTACCATTATTACCCCATTGTACAGAGGGGTGTGCCAGTATCTGACCCAACTCCAAAGTTCAAAGTCTTAATCACAAAATGATGCTGTCCCAGGAAGACCACTAGGATGCAGAAAAGGGATTAAAAAAATGGAAAGTGGATGAGTTTGGGAAGGAGAATGAGAAGCTAAGAATTTACTGCCAATGCTCACGGGTCCATGCCCACATGCACAGTGGAGTCAGGAGCGCAGTGTCTTATATCCTGCCTACAACCTTTCCTGATGTATAGCCTGCTGATGGCTCTGATAGGTGCAAGAGGCAGCTCTTCAACCCTGAATCCCCACTCAGACCCTGGCCTAGTTCTCTCCCCAGGCGTTTATTGTGGGGCTATGCAAGGAAGTCTGGAGGAGTGGCCCCTCAAGGACTGGAGAAGAAGGAAATGGTCAAGATATCCTGGCTTATGAGTTGGAGAGAGACCAGCCTAAGAAAACCAACCTGCTGAGCTACTGGAGGGGCTTGTGGGCTGAGTAGTGTCTGAGCCCCAGTTAGCTCCCTCTTAGTGCAATAAGGAAAGTGTCCCATTCAAGGATGTCTTGTAGTTGAGAAACGGAAGTCACTCTACTAGGCTTCACAGGTACCATGGTTACTAAATCTAGGTAAAGGCCATCACTTCTTTTCCTTAATTTCCCCCAGATCAAAGTAGCAAAATGGCAACCATAGAAAATAGGGGAAGGCTAGAAAAGAATAAAGAAAGAAGAAAGAATCTACCACCCAGCCCTGCCTACAGTTTTGGCACGTTTCTTGTCATGGTAAAGAACTTAGGCTATTTACCACATAGGCTACGGGTCTCGAAACAATGAACATGCTTTATAAACTGATCATTTGATGGTACTTCTTTATAATACTGAGAGTTAGCAGGTTTGGGCCATTTACATGGAGGCTGCATGACAATATTCCCCTCTTCAGGTACTAGAACTTTAGTAGCAAAGTGCTAAATAATGTCAAGTGGTTACCACCAGGGTCCACACAGGCTTTTGGTTCTGAGACCTGAAAGAAAGCAGGCTGGGTCTAAAAAAGATCAGACTAAAAATAAAAAATGTAATTGGAAGTTTCAAATGCAAATCATAATATTGTTTACTGTCCACTGTGGCACCGGCCTTGTTGATAAAAAAGGTAGGGCTGTTGAGAATTCTATGGCATGCCCTCATCTTGGAACTTTTTGCAAAGGCTAACGGAGTTCAGAGAAGAGTGCCACTGACTTCAAAACCTCATGACAGACCAGATCGGAATGCCCAGTAAAGGCAGTTTCTCAGAAAACAAGGCCTAGGAAGGGCCACGAAGCTTCACTGCTTTAGTTCACGACATTCCCCCTACCTGGGATGTCCTCCCGTCCTCATTCTCCACCAAGAAACCTCCACCCATCTTTCAAGGCCCATCTCAGTTATGATCTCTGGGAAGTCGTTCTCTTTCCCCATCTCTCAGAGCATGATTATGTCCAGAGTCCATTATGCTTTGTGAGCACTTTGAACATTCTGTACTTTACATCATGAGTTGTCTTCCTCCCTGCTGTAGACAGTGTTCTTCTAGAGGAGAAGAACCCACTCTTAGTCGTCTTTGCATCCCCAGGGCCTGACTCATTAAGGATTTGATTGATGAATAGATGAATGAATGGGTGAGGATGGAGAGAAGCCAGATTTAAAAATCTCCCTAGTGTCAAACAAAGGGCCTAACGTAAAGAAATGTTCAGTAAATACTTTTGGAATGGAATTGGAGAATCAATGCCTAATTGGAAATCATTACACTTGTAAAAGTTTTCCATGTTGCAATTTCTTTCTTTATAAAACAGAAATAGTGATAGTGTAACCACGTGAAAATCCTTCACTGTAGGTATTGAATTAATCTTCCATAACCACACCCACACCCATCAATGAAGTCTTTGAATTTCTAGAAAGAAGCAAATAATGAAACAAATCGTGGTCCTGTGCCTTGACCGAAGTGGCATCTATCAGAAAGTTAGGTCAATGGACTAGCATTAACATAACCTACAGCAAGCAAATAAATGATTGTATATTCTGCTCATGAAGTTGCTATGAAAAGTTTAAGTAAATTTCACCTACACCAAAATAAAAATGGAATTGAGTTAGTTGCCCTCAGGAACAAAGTTTGAGAATTCCTTTAAGGCTTTTCTACTCATTGCCTAATTATACACCTAGATATTTCTACAGCATTTCAGAAATTCTAGTTCTAATTTTTATAATTAAAAAAATTACTGCTTTATCCTGACCACTTGTTTCCGATAAGACCTTCAAAGTCCTTGTTATATAAGATTGGCTTTAAACAATTTCCTTTCCCCAAACTAAGAAATTAGATATTTCAGTTTTTTTCAAGAGAGATAAAGCTGGTACACGCCACTGTTCCAGCCCAAGAGCTGGCATATGTGGGTGGGTTCTTTACTATTTTACCTGCAGGGTATAATTACTCACGTGGAGTGAAATAAGGAGCCGTCCTTTTCTAAGTAGCCTTCATAGTGGACCAACATCAGATCCCCTCCTTTGGTCTTGCGATGGCAGATAAACGGCTTCTGGAGCACTTCAATCTTCACTTCTGGTTCAGGGATCAGAGCCCCACTCAAAGAAGTGACTAAAAGCGTCAGGACCGCGTTCCACAAGAAAAGCCTCATGTTACCAGGGCGGGAAACAAGTTGCTACAAAAACACAAAAAGGGCCCCCCCGACCTCATAGAGTTAAGGATGTAGTTGAAGACTTAAAGACAACAGCCTCAGGCAAGTTCATGACTCCCCCTTCCTAGCAGACGTGGCACATTCACCACCGACAACTTTCCCACGCACTGCGAACTCGCCTCTAAAGAGTTAAACCCAAACCCGGCCCTTGACTGGCTCTTACAACACTGCCCCCTGGAAAGCGCGAGCTCCCGTTGGCTTGCGGTGCTGTCCCTCAGGAGCCTCTCAAGCCAATGACTCTACAACAATGTAATTTACCACCCGGCCGAGCAGGGCGGTAGCGCAGAGGCGAACCACCCGGTGAGGTCCTGGAGCCCGGAGGATTACAGAATTCCACAACCTCGGACTTTGAGAGAGGGGTGGAACGCGGAGCTAACCGGAAACTTCGACAGATTCACAGCTGTAAAGAACCCGGCCAGGGTGTGAAGTCCAAGGTCTCAGGAAAGACTCGTTTACCCTCACAGTTGGTGAGAGGCCCCCCCAATAGTAATTGCTTATTATTTAACTTAGGATATGAACGATAAAGACTTTAACAGTGGTTTAGGTTTCACAAAGTGCTTTCCCGTTCTTCGTGAGCCTCTCTACACTGCCGGTAAGGCGGATTCTTTTATCCCATTAAAAGATAAGTATATTTTAGCTAGGAGAGGTTAAGCGTCCTGCTTAAGGTTGTTCAGCCCCAAAAGCAACTGAGCTCCGCCATCAAACCATCTGATTCATTCTACAACGCCGCACAACATTATGGTTGCTAATAATTTTAGAGGACCTTAGTGTAGAGGGTCAATAATAGCCTCTATCAAGGATAAGGACGTGCAGACCTCCGCTTTCAAGAAGTAGTAATCACAGTTACGAGTTACACAGGCTCATCTTTCTTTAAAATTTTAATTTTACATTTTTCGCATAATTTCAAAAGCAATCCGTGTTCATTGTCGATTTGGAAGAAACTGGAAAGCACTAGTTTCCAGTTAAAATAAAGGAGCCGAATTAAATTTGAATTTCAGATAAACAACGAATTCATTGTTCTGTGTTTTTATTTGCTAAATCTGGTAACCTTACACTAAAGAAAAAGAAAGAAAGGAAAAAGATCTCCTGTAACGCCACCATCCAGAAATAATCATCTTAACATTTTGGTGCATGGTTTTGTGACATACGCCTAAAACAATTAGGATCCTATTGTATACTGTGTTTCGTAACCTGCTTTTACCGCTGAAATCTATAGTTAACATTTTCCCTAGTCAAATATCCTTAGCACAGTCCTTTCTCACACTTTCATATGCATAGGAATCCCCCGAGAGATCTTGTTAAAATGCAAAGTTCGATTCGGGAGGTCCTGGGCTTGTGGCGAGATCCTACAATTCCGAGAAGCTCCTAGGTGATGTCAGTGCTGCCGTGCGCGGACCACACTTCCTGTAGCGAGGTTTTACAGTTTAGACAACATCTGTTTACGCTCGCTGGCCACACACAGTATTCTATCGTGAAATTCCCATCATCTCTATACGCCTTATTGTTGGGTACCTCAATAGTCTTTAAGTGCGTAGGTTTAATTAGCCTTGGAATAAGAATTGAATCCTGAAGACTAGAATCCAGGGGGCACCCTAAGGGGCCACGGTGGCTCCCAAACATCTGGAGATGGAACCCATCTACGGCACCACTGAGTCAGGACTGTGTTCCACCGTTGTCCCAGAGGCCTCCCTCCTCCCTTCTCACCCTGCCTTTAGTCCCAAGCCTGCCACCCAGGACTCATTTTCCCCGCGGGCCTCTCTCACTGCATCAGCCATGGCGCCGGCGCCTCTAAACCCCGGGGTGGATTTTGGGAACAGACGCGCAAGCGGTGCACTGAGCATGCGCGAGCGGGCCCCGAGCTCCGTGGGTCGAGGACTCAGGTAGCGCGCTGTGGCGCCGTCAACAACCAGCTCCTTCACTCGGGACACTTGGGTGGCTTCAGCCGCCCCTCGGACCCACCCAGTGCCTTGACCTCCTTGAGGACAGCGCGCCGGGCCCGCCGCGCCGGGCCACCGGCCGGCAGCGTCCTCACGTGCGGAGGCCGCCACAGTGACCCCGCCCCCGGGCCCGGGATGTGAGGCCCGCGGGGTGTCCCCGCACCGGGCCTAGGCGCCGGGAGTGGCCGGCTCGGCAGCGCCGGGCAATGGCCCTGCTGCCGGTGCTCCTCGCCTCCTGGGGCCTGGGGCAGTGAGGGGGCCGGCGGGCGAGGGCAAGGTGGCCGCGGGCGCCATGGAGGGGGTGCTGTACAAGTGGACCAACTATCTGAGCGGTGAGTGGGAGGCGTGCCAGGATTCTGGTCCTTTGTCTGAGCCGCGGGAGGGTGGCGTCGGGACGCGCCTTCAGGGGGTCGGGGTCATGGTCCCTCCTGAGACCAGAGAGAGAGGCCTGCGCGGACCGGGAATGTTTCCCCACAGCAGTTATATGTCTCCCGTGCTATACAGACACAGCCCCCCGTAGGGGCTGGGTGAGGGCCGTAGCTTTCCTCACTTCGAGGAAAGCTAAGAAATCCTGAGATGTGGGGTGACTTGAAAGGCACGATGCCCTCGGTGGCAGTGGGAGGGAGGCGCTGATTCCCGCAGTGGGGTCCTCTGGGAGTCTCGAATTCTGGCGAAGGGGCTGGTCTCAGAAGGTTTCAAATAAATGCCGGCAGTAACCTGGAATCCCAGAGGTGAAAGGTCCTTTTTCAAACAAAGTCCCCAGAGCAAGCACTTTCCCTTTGTCACCTGCAGAGTCATCCGAGTGCAGACCAAGGTATCAGAGTTACGTCTCAGTTCCAAAGTATGCACAAGGTTTTTGGTTTTCTCACTGGGCATTTCTTTTTGTTTTACAGACTCAGAAATTACCGTAAAATAGAATGCAAGCATTAGCAACTCTTTTCTTGCCCCGCTAAGCAGAATGGCTTAAAAATAGTACCCCACCCCCTTTCCAATTTGTGGAAGTACTTCATATTTTGAGAAGGTCGTAACTATTTTTCAGCTGCGAATATGATTCAGGACGAGCATTTTCATAAATGAGTATATAAATAAAAGCCTTCTGTGTTCTGGAAACTGTGCTAGGCACTTTTTTGAAATTAAACTTTTTATTATGGAAAATGAGGTGGGCACTTAAAATTTTAATAGCAATGTATTTGAAATGAGAAACATTCCCAGTGTCTCTTAGAGTGGCAGAGATGTATTTTCCCATCCTAGGGGACCATAGGACAGTTTGTTTTAAGGTTGTAGTGTGATCCTCTGGGGGTGTTTTAAGGACATTTGTGTCTGGGAGGAGCAGTTGGCATAGTGACTGATGAGGTTCTAGAGCACAGCCAGAAGTGCACCTGTTGGGTATACCCAGAATCTCTTCCCTATGCATAGTGTGGTTGCAGATGAGTTCTGTTTATTTTTCTTGTGATCATTAGTAGAAACTGAGTGAGGAGGGGTATTTTAGAAGACTTGCCCTTTGCTTCAAGGACCTTCATTTGATGTCAAGAGATTGTATTAGATGTGGATACCTCATGGCTGGACTCAGGTGAATGTCAGAGGCTAAGTTCTCCTAACCTAAAGGGAGGGTGCTTGATCAAGTAATTTGCTTTTGAGGTATCTCTAAGCTCTAAGATGTATAATCTTATGCCCTTGAATGAAATTTAGTCGCTGGTCTTGGTCTTTCCCCCCTTTCCATCACACACACCTTTTAACTTGTTTTCTTTCATCCTCAGCACTCTTCCTTCTTTTGTTCCATCTCCCCCCCTCCTTTTTTTTTTTTTTTTTTTTTTGCTTTTTTTTTTTTTTTTCCTCCCCCTTTTTATT
>NW_020174149.1:7566499-7610833 GCF_003031525.2 Neophocaena asiaeorientalis asiaeorientalis
TTTTTTTTTTTTTTTTTTTGGCCTCTTCTTTCTTCTTCTCCTCCTCCTTTATATAGAAGGTTTAGTCTCTTGGTACGATACCTACTTCCTGGTCATGAAATATCTTTTTTCCCCCCCTTACTGTTTTTATGTATCCTTCAATAAAGCAAAATTTCTCTAGAAGGATCTTTTGGAATCTTTATCATGTGGTGCCTGTACCATCTGTTCTGTTGGAAAAGAGTCTACTTTTTTCTGCCCCAAGTAAGAGAAGTTAATTTTGTGAGTGATGCCATAGTGGAAGCCCTGAAGAAAAGGGGCGCTGGAGCCATTGCCAGAGATGACTGTCCTTACATCATGCTGCTTGTTCCCATGGCCCACAGGCCACCTCTCTGTGGACAAACTGTTCATAGAAGCCCATCACACTGGGTATACTTAGACTTACGGTTCAGCACATTCTCTTTCCTTAAGAGACACATTTACTTTGGAAAGGAACGGTAATAGCCTAGTTGGAGCAAATGCATTTTTGTTTCTTCCACCCTTCTATGCAAGTTAGTCTCCCCAGAAGAGCACAGTGTGAGTGTTAATGACAAGCTTTGACGAAGACATCACTAATTTTCTTCTCCTGAAGCTTGTTTTTAAAAGTAACATTTTTTTTCTTATGGTTTTGCACATAGTAATTTAAAAATACATGTAATATCAGTCTAAGTTTTTGTTCATTTTGAATTTTTCTCCAAAGGGAGTACATGACCCGTTTGTGTAGTTTATTTCCGTCATGTCCACAGCTTGATATGGGATGCCTTATGTCCAAATTTGACTGGACAGGTTAGGGAAACAGTTTATCAGCTGATCCTTTGAATCCTTGGTGGATGTTGTTAATTTCATTCACCAGCTACTGGTGTGCTGGGCTCTGTGCTAGGCACAGGGCAAAAACAAGACAAACACTGCTCCTGCCTTTCTTGAGCTTACAGTCTGGTGGGGGAGACAGACATTCATTGGATACATGGTTGGAAGCAAGTTCCAAGTGTGTGTGATTTGAGGGGAGAGGATGGGAGAGGCTAGTCTGTGTCGCTGGGTAAGGCTTCACTGAGGAAAAGATTTAAGCAGAGCCTGAAGGATAAACAGAAGCTGGGTAGGTGGTGAGGCCATAGCAGAAGTGCAGTTGGAGGCTATAAAGAAAACCTTTTTAGGCTCAGGGAATGTCAGTGTGAAGGCCCTAAAGCAGGAAAAAAAACTGGTAAGTGTAAGGAAAGGAAAGAAGACCCACATGGCTGGAGAGCTGAGAAGAGGCTCCAACAAGACTGCAGGGATGGAGGGCAGGCCTGAAATTGCAGGACCCCATAGGCTGGTTTAAACACTGTGGAGTGATTGTGCATGCACGTGCATGTGTTTGTGTGTGTGTAAGAGAGAAATGGTGAGATTGTTTAAAAGCTCATTTTGGTTACATTTATTGTATTTTGCCAAATACTGTAGTTATTTTGTGAGCTTCCCTTGCCTCTTGAGTTAAACTGTTAGGTATCAATTACTGAAAGTTGGAAACATCCATCAAGCCCTGAGAATAGCAGTATCTAAATTGCTTGCATGAGTGTACTGCTAAAATACAGAAAGAGAAAGGAAGAAAAGTCTCTTTTCCCTAATATATTAGGCAAACTCAGGTACCCTGTGCTCCATCAGAGGAAAAGGAAAAAGAAAAAGAACTTCTGTGTATTTTCTTCAACATGCTGAGCCATCCTGCCTTTTGTGCAGTAGAACATTGGATATTCTGGGATTTAGTGTCCAGCCCTCTCTTCACATATTAGAAGATTAAGCCCGGAATGGAAAGTGGGTGGATTAAACATTTTACAAACACCTGCATTGTATGAGACATAACACTAGGCACTGTAAGTTTGTTATTTGTATCTTTCAAGCCCTAAAAGTTAGTCAAGGGATATTATACCTGCTTGGTTATACGTTAATGCTCTATAGTAGAACACTAGTTGAGTCAAAGAGTCCTAAAGTCTAGTGCCGGCTCTGTCACTGCCAGCTGCAGTCACTTTATCATTCTGAGCTTTAGTATCTTCCTCCGTAAAAGTGATGAGATTTACCCATTAATAATTGTAAGAATAGTAAAAAAACAAAACCAAAAAAAAATACTTAACACTTCTAATGTTCTAGGCACTATTCTAAATATTTTACATGGATGAACTCATTTAATCTTTGCAGCAATTTTAGGAAGCAGTTGCCTTTATTATTCCCATTTTCCAGATGAAGACATTGAGGCACAGAAAGGTGGAGGAAGGAACTAGCCCAAGGTTACACAGTTAGTAAGTGGCTGCAGTGTCTGTTTTCCATTCATTACATAATACTTGTAAAGGTCCTTCCTGCTTGATCGTTATATAATTCTAGCTGATTCATAATGTGCCTATATTTAAAGTATGTCAACCTAGAATAGCAGACTTTATTTGGGGGTGGGAGGTGGGGAGGAATTCAGGAGTACGGAG
The DNA here is from genome assembly GCF_003031525.2 of Neophocaena asiaeorientalis asiaeorientalis. Taxonomy (NCBI): domain Eukaryota; kingdom Metazoa; phylum Chordata; class Mammalia; order Artiodactyla; family Phocoenidae; genus Neophocaena; species Neophocaena asiaeorientalis. The sequence goes on from NW_020174149.1 coordinate 7,568,956, forward strand.
GACTTTGCCTGGTGTTGTGCATATGTTTTGTCACAATGAAATTTTCTGAGCTGTGCTCTGAGCTTTCTACTTTCAGTTTTAGGTCCCTTTCCTGCCCTCTCAGCACACAGGGGGGCTTCTGCCATGAGCTCTAGCCGGTGGCAGGCTTCTTGGGCCCTTCCAGTGCAGTAAAACACAAGCACATTGCAGCACTGCGTTCCAAAAATAACAAAAGCTTGCATCGTGCTCACCAGATGGTTGTCTAAGGAGGTGCTATAATTTTGCTTACCCCCCCAGGTGGAAGAAGGTGATGCTTGTCCATATATGTTTGTACTGTGTAAACAGTGCCAAGAGGCCATCTGGAATGTGAGTGATTCAGAGCAAGATTCTCACGGTCTCACAACCACTAGTCAACCTTTTTTTTTTTTTTTTTTAACATCTTTACTGAGATATGAATTAACCTCTCATGAATTTCACCCATTTAAATAAAATATACTAGTCAAGGGCTTCCCTGGTGGCACAGTGGTTGAGAGTCCGCCTGCCGATGCAGGGGACACGGGTTCGTGCCCCGGTCTGGGAAGATCCCACATGCCGCGGAGCGGCTGGGCACGTGAGCCATGGCCGCTGAGCCTGCGCGTCCGGAGCCTGTGCTCCGCAACGGGAGAGGCCACAACAGTGAGAGGCCCACGTGCCGCAAAAAAAAAACACACACACAAAGTTAAAGTATACTAGTCAATGGTTTTTAATATATTTACAGTGTATAACCATCACCACAATCAATTTTAAAACATTTGCATTATCCTAAAAAGAAATACCCGTTATCAACCATTCCCCCCACCCCCTCTTGCCCTTGACAACCACTAATTTGTCTGTATAAATTTGCCTATTCCAGACATTTCATATAAATGGAATCATACATTATGTGGTCTTTTGTGACTGGCTTCTTTTACCTACTGTGATGTTTTTTTGGATTCATCAGTGTTGTAGCATGTATCAGTACTTCATTCCTTTTTATTAACAAATAATTTTCTATTGTATGTATATATCATTTTGATTGTTCATCAACTGATGAACATTTGGGTTGCTCCATTCTTTTGGTTATTATGAGTAATGGTGCTGTAAACATTTGTGTCACGTTTCTGTGTGGACGTGTTTTCATTTCTCTTGAACATAAACCTAGGAGTAGAATTGTGGGGTCATGTGGTAACTCTTTTAACAGTTTGGGGAACTGCTAAACTTTTCCAAAGTGGCTACATCATTTTACATTATTGTTAGTAATGAAAGAAGTCTCCTGTTTCTTCACAGCCTCACCAACGTTTGTTATTGTCTGTCTCTTTTATTATATCTATCCTCGTGAGTGTGAAGTGGTAGCTCAGTGTGGTTTATATTTCCCTAATGACTAATGATGTTGATCATCATTTCATGCGTTTATTTAGCCATTTGTACATCTTCTTTGGAGAAATGTCTATTTACATCCTTTGCCCATTTGTTAATTGGGTTATTTTTTCATTATGGAATTGTTAGGGCTCTTTATTCTAGATACAAGTTCCTTATCATATATTATTTGCAAATATATTTTCCTGTTCTGTAGATTGTCTTTCACTTTCTTATGGTGTCATTTGCAGCACAAAAGTTTTAAAATTTGACGTCTAGTTTATCAGTTTTTTTCTCTTATTGCTTGTGCATTTAGTGTCAAATCTTAAACCTTTGCCTAACCCTAGGTCCTATTTTTTTTTCTAAAAGTTTTTTTGTAGTTTAGCTCTTACTTAATCTCCCTGAGCCTCAGTTTTGTGACAGCAAGAATAATAGCCATACTAGGTTTGTTATAAAGGTGAAATGGATCACATATATGAATGTGCCTTGTACATAATTCACTTCAGGTTAGGTTTTCCTGGTTAATGATACCAGGGAAAAAATCAGTTTGTATTGCCTCTGTGTGAATTGTGGCTCCTTATGGTTTGTGAGAGTATATGTATCCTGAATTCCTTAAATCGTCCTTTTGGAAGTTGGAAGGGTATAAATTATAAAGGAAAAGATTCAAATAACCCATCAGAATTTTGGAAGTGACTCTACAGCCCTATGACAGTCATCCTTGTGGATGAATGGTGATTACAGATCATGTAATTCTGTGTACCACTGGTATGTACTTTTGCTCCCAGCAAAAATTAATTAATAATTTGTTAAGGAACATAAGAGATGTGAAACCATTGCCTCATTGCCACTGCATCAAAAGAAATACCCATCTTCCCCTTGATTCTGATGTGTGATGTGACTGGAGATACTAGGAGTGATCCATGGAGTATTATGTGATTGAAGTGGTCTGTGGATGGAAGAAGCCTGGGTACCATTGTTCTCAGACTGTACTCTCAGTGTTTAATCCTCACCACTTCCTGTTACGATTACTTTCATCTTATTTAGAATTGAGCAAAAAAGCTAGTTAAATTCCGTTAGGAATAGATTTGAGACCAAAAAAACCAGCAGTGGAGCTATTTTTGTATGCAAGACAGATGAAGGAGACAATAGGGAAGGTGAGTCCAAAAATTACCATGATGGTTGGGCATTTTTCTCCCCAGATCCATTTTCAAGTTGGCCTTGGAGGGTATAAAAGTACCAGGAGAGAAGGAGAAATGGATAATACAGAGTTAGCCAGAGAGAGGGCTGACGGTTCTCAGTATTCCTATCACATCAGAGGAAGCAAAATTCCATTTGCTTGAGAATCTATTCCATGTCCTTCAGGTAGAATTGTTCCTATATAGTCCAAGACAAGGATGGCTCTGTTTTGATCTTTAGATATCAGAGAAATGGTTTCAGCAATCTACTTTTAACATGGTCTAATAGCCCCCAGTCAATCAATCTTTCATTTACTGAGAATAAATGATTAAAAAACACTGCTTATCAACTTCTTACCAGACCCTATGTGGGTTGTTGGGAATACTGTTTTGAGTACAACATGATCCTTGTTCTCAAGGAGGTCATAGTCTAGTGAACATCTTTCTCAACTACAAAAATGCCCTTCCAGATAAGTTTGTGATTTTGACCTTGAAGCTTCTATGTGGTTATTCTGAGACTGGCTTGACAAGGCTTAGAGAGACCACAATGCATATAGCTGGTCCCTAGGTGTAGTTAGATGTTACCTATCACCCTCTGGTGTCTTTACTGGAATTTTAAAGGCAAATTTGGGGCACCCCTGACCAGTAATGTTAGTCTTTGGTTATCCAGGTTGACACCACAGATGTCCTGTTGCTTTTCTGCCTCTGCTGGCCAGTATTTACAACTTGGATGGAGTCCAGCCGTTCAACTTCTGAGGCCAGTATAAGCCGCCAAAAATTAAGAGAAGAAAGTAAGAAAGTGAGGAAGGTGTAAAACTTGAGGAGACAGGCATACCTTTGTCAAGAAAAATGTAGAGAATCCTTTTTCAGGAGTGGTCAAGGAAGACTTCATGGAAAAGGAGGAACCAAAGGGTGGGTGGGATTGGCCTGGACAGAAAGAGTAAGGTGTGAGGGAACAGAAGGAACCCTCAATGAAGAAACCAGCAGGACTAAAAAGGAGGGTTCTTTTCTGGGAGCAGGAGGTTATACTGGGGTGTTGTTAGGATGGGATTAGATTATTAAACCAAGCCAAGCCTGAGAGTTTCAAGTTGTTATTGTAGGGAATCTCTAGGGGTTTCTAAATAGGAGGAAAGGACAGGTAGAAACAGTACTTCAGGAAGATTCAGCCATCTGAAACATGATAAGGGAAGAGGGAAGGTTGAAATACAAGGGCAAGATGATGTGGGAAGGCAAGAGGGGAGGCATTATTCCCCATTTCACAGATGAATAAACCAAGATCACGTGCTAAACACTTCACTTAGAACAATACTGCAAATAAGTCCTGAGCCAGGTCTGCCTGACCCCATGTCCTTTCCATGACTTCATGCCCTGGTGCGGGCACGGTGGAACATTTGAAGCCGGAAGTAGAAATGAGGGTGATTGGGTAGGATTTAGCGATTGACCTGGAGGAATAGGGCAGAAGTGACCCTCAGGCTTGGAGCTAAGATGATAAGAGAATGCTGGGTTTGTTAAGAGAGACAGTGTAGTCTGAAGGAAGATGACATATTAAACCTTGGATACTCAGTTTAGTTCATCTCTCTCTCCAGTTTATAAACTGGAAAATAATGCCCAAGGGACTTAAATGACATGCTGAAGATGGCACATCTGCGACCAGCACTCACCCGCCTGAGAGGCTTGTCTGCTAAGCTGCCAGGGTGGGTGGGGGATGGGAGCTGAGGCTCGGGGTGTGGAGGCCAGACCCCAGGGAGAGGACTGGGGTTGGCTGTGTGAACACAGCCTGAAGGGGGCTAGTGCGCCGCAGCTAGCCAGGAGGGAGTCCGGGAAACAGTCTGGACCTGCCTAAGAGGCAAGAGACCATTGTTCCAGGGTCCACGCGGAGAGGGGATTCAGAGCACCGCCTAAACGAGCTCCAGAGACGGGCGGGAGGCACGGCTAACAGTGCAGACCCCAGAGACGGGCATGAGGCACTAAGGCTGCTGCTGCTGCCACCAAGAAGCCTGTGTGCGAGCACAGGTCACTCTCCACTCCTCCCCTCCCGGGAGCCTGTGCAGCCGGCCACGGCCAGGGTCCCGTGATCCAGGGACAGCTTCCCCGGGAGAACGCACAGCGCGCCTCAGGCTGGTGCAACGTCATGCCGGCCTGTGCTACCGCAGGCTCGCCCCGCACTCCATACCCCTCTCTCCCCGAGGCCTGAGTGAGCCAGAGCCCCCAAATAAGCTGCTACTTTAACCCCGTGCTCTCTGAGCGAAGAACAGACACCCTCAGGCGACCTACACGCAGAGGGGGGCCAAATCCAAAGCTGAACCCCAGTAGCTGTGCAAACAAAGAAGAGAAAGGGAAATCACTCCCAGCAGCTTCAGGAACAGCGGATTAAATCTCCACCATCAACTTGATGTACCCTGCATCTGTGGAATATCTGAATAGACAACAAATCATCCCAAATTGAGGAAGTGGACTTTGGGAGCAAAGACATATATTTTTTTTCCATTTTTCTCTTTTGTCAGTGTGTATGTATATGCTTCTGTCTGTAATTTTGTCTGTATAACTTTGCTTTTACCATTTGTCCTAGGGTTCTGTCTGTCCTTTTTTTTTTTTTTTAGTATAGTTTTTAGCACTTGTTATTGGTGGATTTGTTTTTTGGTTTGGTTGCCTTCTTCTTTCTTTTCTTTTTAATTATTTAAAAACAATTTTTAATAATTATTTTTTATTTTAATAACATTCTTTTATTTTATTTCATTTCATTTTATTTTATCTTTTTCATTCTTTCTTTCTTTTGTTCTCCCTTTTATTCTGAGCCATGTGGATGACAGGCTCTTGGTGCTCCACCCAGGCATCAGGGCTGTTCCTCTGAGGTGGGAGAGCCAAGTTCAGGACATTGGATCACCAGAGACCTCCCAGCTCCATGTAATATCAAACAGCAAAAACCTCCCAGAGACCTCCATCTCAAAGCCAAGACCCAGCTCCACTCAACGACCAGCAAGCTACAGTGCTGGACACCCTATGCCAGACAACTAGCAAGACAGGAATACAGCCCCACCCATTAGCAGAGAGGCTGCCTAAAATCATAATAAGGTCAGACGCCCCAAAACACACCACCAGATGTGGACCTGCCCATCAGAAAGACAAGATCCAGCCTCATCCACCAGAACACAGGCACTGGTCCCCTCCTGCAGGAAGCCTACACAATGCACTGAACCAACCTTACTCACTGGGGCAGACACCAAAAACAACGGGAACTACGAACCTGCAGCCTGCAAAAAGGAGACCCCCAAAACAGTAAGTTAAGCAAAATGAGAAGACAGAGAAACACACAGCAGATGAAGGAACAAGGTGAAAACCCACCAGACCTAACAAATGAAGAGGAACGAGGCAGTCTACCTGAGAAAGAATTCAGAATAATGATAGTAAAGATGATCCAAAATCTTGGAAATAGAATGGAGAAAATACAAGAAACAGTTAACATGGACCTAGAAGAACGAAAGAGCAAACAAACAATGATGAACAATACAATAAATGAACTTAAAATTTCTCTAGAAGGGATCAATAGCAGAATAACTGAGGCAGAAGAACGGATAAGTGACCTGGAAAATAAAATACTGGAAATAACTACTGCAGAGCAGAATAAAGAAAAAAGAATGAAAAGAATTGAGGACAGTCTCAGAGACCTCTGGGACAACATTAAATGCACCAACATTTGAGTTATAGGGGTCCCAGAAGAAGAAGAGAAAAAGAAAGGTACTGAGAAAATATTTGAAGAGATTATAGTTGAAAATTTCCTTAATATGGGAAAGGAACTGGTTAATCAAGTCCAGGAAGCACAGAGAGTCCCATACACGATAAATCCAAGGAGAAACATGCCAAGACACATATTAATCAAACTCTCAAAAATTAAATACAAAGAAAGAATATTAAAAGCAGCAAGGGAAAAACAACAAATAACATACAAGGGAATCCCCATAAGGTTAACAGCTGATCTTTCAGCAGAAACTCTGCAAGCCAGAAGGGAGTGGCAGGACATATTTAAAGTGATGAAAGGGAAAGACCTACAACCAAGATTACTCTACCCAGCAAGGATCTCATTCAGATTTGATGGAGAAATTAAAAGCTTTACAGACAAGCAAAAACTAAGAGAATTCAGCATCACCAAACCAGCTTTACAACAAATGCTAAAGGAACTTCTCTAGGCAGGAAACACAAGAGAAGGAAAAGACCTAAAATAACAAACCCAAAACAATTAAGAAAATGGTGACAGGAACATACATATCAATAATTACCTTAAATGTAAATGGATTAAATGCTCCAGCCAAAAGACATAGACTGGCTGAATGGATACAAAAACAAGACCCGTATATATGCTGTCTAAGAGACACCCACTTCAGACCTAGGGACACCTACAGACTGAAAGTGAGGGAATGGAAAAAGATATTCCATGCAAATGGAAATCAAAAGTAAGCTGGAGTAGCAATGCAATTCTCATATCAGACAAAATAGATTTTAAAACAAAAACTATTACAAGAGACAAAGAAGGACACTACATAATGATCAAGGGATCAATCCAAGAAGCAGATATAACAGCTGTAAATATTTATGCACCCAACATAGGAGCACCTCAATACATAAGGCAAATACTAACAGCCGTAAAAGGGGAAATCGACAGTAACACATTCATAGTAGGGGACTTTTAACACCCCACTTTCGCCAATGGACTGATCATCCAAAATGAAAATAAATAAGGAAACATAAGCTTTAAATGATACATTAAAAAAGACAGACTTAATTGATATTTATAGGACATTCCATCCAAAAACAACAGAATACACTTTCTTCTCAAGTACTCATGGAACATTCTCCAAGATGGATCATATCTTGGGTCACAAATCAAGCCTTGGTAAGTGTAAGAAAATTGAAATCGTATCAAGTATCTTTTCTGACCACAGCGCTATGAGACTAGATGTCAATTACAGGAAAAAATCTGTAAAATATACAAACACATGGAGGCTAAACAATACACTACTTAGTAACGATGAGATCACTGAAGAAGTCAAAGAGGAAATCAGAAAGCACCTAGAAACAAATGACCATGAAAACAAGACAAGCCAAAGCCTATGGGATGCAGCAAAAGCAGTTCTAAGAGGGAAGTTTATAGCAATACAATCCTACCTTAAGAAACAAGAAACATCTCAAATAAACAACCTAACCTTACACCTAAAGCAATTAGGGGAAGAACAAAAAAACCCCAAAGTTAGCAGAAGGAAAGAAATCGTAAAGATCAGATCAGAAATAAATGAAAAAGAAATGAAGAAAACGATAGCAAAGATCAATAAAACTAAAAGCTGGTTCTTTGAGAAGATAAACAAAATTGATAAACCATTAGGCAGACTCATCAAGAAAAAAACGGAAAAGACTCAAATCAATAGAATTAGAAATGAAAGAGGAGAAGTAACAACTGACACTGCAGAAATACAAAGGATCATGAGAGATTACTACAGGCAACTATGTGCCAATAAATGGACACCGTGGAAGAAAAGGACAAATTCTTACAAAAGCACAACATTCTGAGACTGAACCAGGAAGAAATAGAAAATATAAACAGACCAATCACAAGCACTGAAATTGAAACTGATTAAAAATCTTCCAACAAACAAAAGCCCAGGACCAGATGGCTTCACAGGCGATTTCTATCAAACATTTAGAGATGAGGTAACACCTATCATTCTCAAACTCTTCCAAAATATAGCAGAGGGAGGAACACTCCCAAACTCAAAGGAATAAACCTACCTAAGGAGACAAAAGACCTATATGCGGAAAACTATGACACTGATGAAAGAAATTAAAGATGATACAAGTAGATGGAGAGATAGTTATACTCAAAGATGTTAAAAGAAGATGGCACATCTGGATGTTATGAGTCTGAACTTTAAGCAAAGTTTCCTGACTATTTTTTTGAGTAAGGTGATGGTGGGACATATTAGAGGGCATTGCCTAGAACAAATAAATAAAACAAATACCTAGTTTGGTAGCCCAAAGCTCACACAAAAGAGGTGGCTAACAGAAGATTTTAAAGAGAATTTGGTATCATATATTGCAGTTATAGTCTCCTCACCATCTGCATGCCTGACTCTCCAGAAGACTGTCACTCTTTGAGGGCTGGCATTTTCTTTTTTCTAAATCTCCATGCCTGGAAAATTATAAGTGCTCAAAAAAAAAATGCTTTCTGAGCTAATTAATGGTAAATTATGGAGCTTATAATTTAGCTAATGCTTGGTTATTATCTGTTACTATTAGGGGTGCCTCTTCTTCTTTCCTCCGCAGCTGTAGCAAAACTCTTACTGACTGACCTGACAAAGAAACCCAAAGCTTTGTTATCTGCTGTCCTGTCTGGAGCTCCCCAAGGGAAGCTTAGTCATGATGGACGGCCCTGATGAGGTAGAGTATAGCTGAACACCCAGGGCTGGCCAGTGGACAGTACCAAGGCCATGGAGATCAAAGGTCAATAACTGAGCTTTGTTTCAATTTTAAAATGGTAGGTTTTTTTCACCTTTAACATATAGATATAACATTCATAATATGTGAGGTATAATCATCATATAATTATATGGATTATAATTATATGGATTATGAACACAGCAACCATAATTTGTGGTGAATAAATTAAGTCTTGACTCACCACTTGAGAAAGATTGTCAATCCTGTCAAGAAATTTAATCTTCCTTTGTTTTCTTGACATTAGTTATTTTCTCATGATTATAAGAAAGAATTGTTTCCTGTTACTCTGTATTAAGATAGAGGTTTACAGGTTTTGAAAGCTGAAGGAGACTACTAGAGACTGTTAAACTCATGCTTTAATTTTGTAGAAAAGGAAACTAAAGCCAAAAGAAGTTAGGGACTTATTCAGCCCTTTTGTTTCTCTTGTTCTATACCTGCTTAATTATAGTCACTAGTTTTTTCTTCTTATGGCTGATGAAATAGCACCTTTCCTTCACTTTTTTATTTTCTTTTGGCCTAAGTTTCTGTAATGGATTTTTTTTTTTTTGCGGTATGTGGCCTCTCACTGTTGTGGCCTCTCCAGTTCCAGAGCACAGGCTCTGGATGCACAGGCTCAGCAGTCATGGTTCACGGGCCCAGCCGCTCCGCGGCATGTGGGATCTTCCCAGACCAGGGCACGAACCCATGTCCCCTGCATCGGCAGGCGGGCTCTCAACCACTGCGCCACCGGGGAAGCCCTGTAATGGATTTTTAAATTTTTTTTATTTTTTGGCCACACTGCATGGCATGAGGGATCTTAGTTCCCCAGCCGTGGGTCAAACCCATGCCCCCTGCAGTGGAAGCGTGGAGTCTTAACTACTGAACTGCCAGGGAAGTCCCATGTAATGGATTTAAATAGCTCCTTCTCATGTTTTTCTGCATTTCTACATGGCAACATTTCATTATGGATTTTTTAAAGTTCACAGTGTGTAAATGTTTTATTTTTATCTGTATTTTCTTTTTCTGTTTAACAGTAAGATTGTAAACTTCTGGCTTCTCATAACACCTAATCAGCAAAAGTTCTGAAAAGGCTATGATGGGTTTACAGGAAGAATGATGTACCCTAACATGAGGCTGACTAACATGAGGTTTCACTAAGTGGGCATCCCACTACTTGTTCTATTTGAGTGTTGTTTTTGAGTAAGAGTAAGCCCACTGTAGCCTCTCTCCCACTGATTACAATTAAAAGCTCAGAACAAAGTACTAAAAGCAAGTGCTTGAGGACTCTGAAAAGTATAACAGCAGGCAGAATGGGGAGGGAAGACAAAACTTGAATGATCAACATGATAAAGATCAACACTCTTGAAACAAACAGAAAGGCAGAGATTCTTGGCAGAGAAATATAAACTATTCAAAAGGACTAAAAGGTGGCTTCCCTGGTGGCACAGTGTTTGAGAATCTGCCTGCCAATGCAGGGGACATGGGTTCGAACCCTGGTCCGGGAGGATCCCACGTGCTGCAGAGCAACTAAGCCTGTGTGCCACAACTACTGAGCCTGCGCTCTAGAGCCCATGACCCACAACTACTGAGCCCACATGCCACAGCTATGGAAGCCCGCATGCCTAGAGCCCATGCTCCGCAACAGGAGAAACTACAGCAATGAGAAGCCTGCTCGCCACAACCAGAGAAAAGCCCGCGCACAGCTATGAAGACCCAATGCATCCAAAAAAAATAACATAAAATAATAAAATAAATAAATTTATGAAAAAATAGGGCTAAAAGGACATTTTTGAACTAAAAAGTACAATATCTGAAAAAATTTTTTAATCATTCAGTAGATTGGCTTAGTAGAATGCAAATGCAGATGACACAGGAAAGAATCACTGAACTTGAATAAATCAATAGAAAGTGTCTAGTCTGAAGAACAGAGAGAAAAAAGATTGGGAAAAAAATGAATAAAAACTCAGGGACTTATGGGACAATAACAAAAGGTCTAACATTCTGGCACTGGGGAAAGGAGAAAGGGAAAGGGGAAAGAAATTGGTGAAGAAACGTGGTTTGAAAAAATAGTAACTGAAAATTTCCCAAATTAGGTAAAAGCTACAAATTTACAGATTCAGGAAGCTCAGCAAACTCCAAGCAGTATAAACTCAAAGAAAGACATACCCACACAGAACATAATGAAACTGCTGAAAGCTAAAAAAAAAATCTTAAAAGCAGCAAGAGTAGAAAGACACAATACATATAGGGAAACAACAATTTCAATACCAGGGATTTCTTTTCAGAAAGCATAGAGGCTAGAAGAAAGTGGAACAACATCTTTAAAGTGCTGAAAGAAAGGAATTGTCAGCACAGCATTCTGTATCCAATGAAATAGTATTCAAGGGTTACGGCAAAATTAAAATATCCTTAGATGAAGGAAAATTGTAATGAGGAAATGCTACAGGCATTTCTTTAAGCTGAGGGGAAGTGGTAATGGGGGAAGTTAGAACAGGATTAAAGGAAGAGCAACAGAAATGATAAATATCTGGGTAAATATAATAGACTTTTTCTCCTTTTAATTCTTTAAAATGTGTATGACTATTGGAAGCAAAAACTGTAACATTGTCATTGGGGATATAGTGTTCATTGTATGTATATGTAATATATATGATAACAATAATAAAGTTGGAAGGCTGAAAGGACTTACATGGTTTTAGGTTTGTATGTTTTACTTGAAATGATAAAACAGTACTAAATAGGCTGAAAGTTAGATATGTATTTCATAAGCCCTAGAGCAACTAATGAAAAAATACCAACAGATACAGCAAAAACTCCAATAGATAAATTAAAATGGATTCATACAATCTGAAAGAAGGCAGAAAAGGGAGGAACAAAGTAACCCTGCACCCCCCCCAAAAAAAAACAGGAAACAATAAAAAATAATAAAATATTGTCCCTAATTCCAACCATATTGATATCTAGATCTATATCTATTAAGTGTAAGTGGTCTAAAGTAAAAGATACAGATGGTCAGGGGAAAAAAAGAAGACCGAACTATATGCTGTCTATGAGAAGCCTACTTTAGAGATCAAGAAAGATTGAAAGTAAAAGTATATATGAACAGATGTAAAAATTCTCAGCAAAATATTAGCAAACTGAGTCCAAAAAATATAAAAAGAATTGTACACCATGACCAATTAGAATTGATCCAGGATATTCAAGGCTGGTTCAAATTTAAAAATCAATCTATCACATCAACAGACTAAAAAAGAAAAACCACACAATCATATCAATAGATGCAGAAAAGGCATTTGGCAAATCACCCACGCATGACAAAAACTCAGTAAAATAGGGATAGAGGAGAACTTTCTCAACTTGATAAAGACTAGCTACAAAAAACCTACAGCTGACATCATACTTAATGGTGAGAACCTAGAAATTTTTCCACTAAGATCAGGTACAAAGGAAGGATGTCCTCCCTCATCACTCCTTTTTAACCTCATACTGGAAGTCCTTTCTAATACAGTAAGGCAAGAAAAGGAAATTAAAACTACACAGATTCAGAGGACTTCCCTGGCGGTCCAGTGGTTAAGACTCCACACTCCCAATGCAAGGGGCACAGGTTAGGTCCCTGGTCAGGGAACTAAGATCCTGCATGCTGTACGGAATGGCCAAACAAACAAACAAACAAAAAAGTATACAGATTCTGAAGGAAGACATAAAACTGTCTTTGTTCACCAATGATATGATCACCTATGTAGAAAATCTGAAAGAACTGACCAAAAAACTGGTACTAATAAGTGATTATAGCAAGGTTGCAGGATACAAAGTTAATGTGCAAAAGTCAATTGCTTTCCTGTATACTAACAATGAACAAGCGGAATTTGAAATTCAAAACACAATATCTTTACATTAGCACCCCTAAAAATAAAAGACTTAGGTATAAATCTAACAACATATAGGCAAGATCTGTATGAGGAAAACTACGAAACAGGTGAATGAAATCAAAGAAGCTTTAAATAAATGGAGAGATATTCCATGTTCATGAATAGAAATACTCAATGTTGTCAAGATTTCAGTTCTTACCAACTTGATCTATAAATTCAATGCAATCCCAGTGAAAAATCCCAGAAAGTTATTTTATGGATGTCAACAAACTGATTCTAAAGTTTATTTGGAGGGTTGGGGGCAGGTAAAAGACCCAGAAGAGCCAACACGTTATTGAGGGAGAAGAACAAAGTTGAAAGACTGACGCTACCTGACTTCAAGACTTACTATAAAGGTACAGTAGTCAGTATTGTGTGGTACTGGTGAAATAATAGACAAATAGATCCGTGTAACAAAGTAGAAAGCCCTGAAGTACACCCGCATAAATACAATCAACTGATCTTTGACAAAGGAGCAAAGGCAGTACAATGGAGCAAAGATAGTGTCTTCAACAAATGGTACTGGAACAATTGGACTTTTATATGCAAAAAAATGAATCTAGACACAGACCTTACACCCTTCCCCAAAATTAATTCAAAATGGATCACAGATCTAATTGTAAAATGCAAAACTATGAAACTCTTAGAAGATAGTGTTGGAGAAAATCTAGATGACCTTGGGTATTTTGATGCCTTTTTCGGTAAAATCCCAAAGACACAGTCCATGAAATAAATAATTGATAAGCTGGACTTCATTAAAGTTAAAAACTTTTGCTCTGTGAAAGACAATATCAAGAGAATTAGAAGACAAATAACAGACTAAGAGAAAGTATTTGTAAAAGACATTGGATAAAAGGACTGTTACCCAAAATATACAAAAAACTCTTAAAGCTCAACAATAAGAGAACAAAGAACCCACTCTAAAAATGGGTGAAAGACCCTAACAGACACCTCACCAAAAAGATATACAGATGGCAAATAAGCATAGGAAAACTAGCTCCACATCATATGTCATCAAGGAAATGCAAATTAAAGCAACGATGAGATACCACTACACACCTGTTAGAATGGACGAAATCCAGAACACTGACAAAACCAAATGCTGACAAGGGTGTGAAGCAACAGGAACTCTCAAACATTGCTGATGGGAATGCAAAGTGGTGATGGCCACTTTAGAACAGTTTGGTGGTTTCTTACAAAACTAAACATACTCCTACCATATGATTCAGTGAATTCCCTCCTTGGTATTTATCCAAAGGAATAAAAAACTTAGGTCTACACAAAAACTTACGTTCACACAAAAACCTGCACAAGGATCTTTATAGCAGCTTTATTCATAGTTGCCAAAACTTGGAAGCAAGCAAGATATCTTTTAGTAGGTGAATGTATAAACAAACTGTGGTACATCCAGAAAATGGAATATTATTAAACACTTAAAAGACATGAACTATTGAGCCATGAAAAGACCTGTATGAACCTTAAATATTACTAAGTGAAAGAAGTCGATCTGAAAAGGCTACATACTGAATGATTCCAATTATGTGACATTCTGGAAAAGGCAAAATTATGGAGATAGTGGTTGCCGGGGGGATGGGGGTGATTGTTGTGGGAGATGAATAAGATGGGTATATATTATCATATATTTTTCCACATCCATAGAATGTACAACACCAAGGATGAACACTGAGGTAAACTATGGACTAAGGTAAATTATGGTGTGTCAATGTAAATGGTAAAAAAATGTACCATTGCAGTGAGTGATGTTGATAATGGGGAAGGCTATGCACATGTGGAGGCAGGGGACATGTTGGGAATTTCTCCCTCCCTCTCAATTTTGTTTTAAACCTGTAATTGCTCTAAAAATTTTAAGTCTTCTTAAAAAGTTTTTAAAAAATAGGAAAAGGTATACCATGCAAACACTAATCAAAAGAAAGTTGAATTGACTATATTAACATAGACAAAGTAGACCTCAGAACAGGGAAAATTGCAAAGGATAAAGAAGACATTGCATAATTATAAAAGGACCAATTCATCAAAAAGACAGGAATCCTAAATGTGTATCAAACTAAAAGCATATTGTCAAAATATATGAAGCAAAAACTGATAGAACTGAAAGGAGAAATAGATCCACAATTAAACTTGGAAACTTCAGCATTCTTCTTTGAGTAATCCATAGAACAAGTAGACAGTAAATCACACAAAGATATAGAAGATCAGAACACTGTCAACCAACTTGACCTAATTAACAATATAGAAGAGTCTCACAACAGCAGAATACTGCATTTTTTCAAATGCACATGGAATATTCACTAAAATTGGCCATGTTCCGGGCATAGTAGAAACCTTACCAAATTTAAAAGAATGTTCTGTGTCTTTACAAAAAGTAAACTAGAAATCAATAAGAGGAAGTTGTAGGAAATCCCCAAACATTAGGAAATTAAACAGTACACTTTTAAATAACCTGTGGGTCAAAGAAGAAGTCTCCAAGAAAATTAGAAAATATTTTCAACTTAAATTGAAAACATAACGGTGGTTGGCCAGAGGTAAAGTGTGTTGGGGGAGGGCTTGGCTACAAAGGGGTAGCACAAAGGAATTTTAAGGGGAGGATAATGGAGTTTTTCTGTATCTTGGTTATTATGGTAGTTGTTAGAGAACTATGAATTTATCAAAGCACAGAACTGTTAAACAAAGAAGAAATTTCACTATGCATAAATTTTAAAATAAATACTAAAAAATTTAAGTGTCTTTTGAATGGAATAGTTTTTTAATTTTTTTAAGTGATGTGTTTGGATGAGCTACTTGTCACAAGACTGCTGAGTAAAAAATAAGGAAAGCTACAGTCAGACATGGGTATGACTCACAAGTAATCACTTTTTTTGGTTTGGATCTTTAAAGAAATAAGGGCATCTCTATTTAGAAATTTTGATTTTAAAATGGTGACTGTTGTGAAATAAAAAAGGAAGAAAATATAGTGCAAAACCAACATGAGCTATGCCATTTTAGATCCAAATATAAGTGCATTTTTTAAAGGAAATTGTGCTCATTGAAAAAATACATACTGTTCAACATTACTTGAACTGAAAATGACTTGCAAACAATTGCTGTCAATTAAGTATAAAAAGACATTTGCACTATGTGAGAAAAAAGCAAGCTGTTAACAGTTTCAGAATAATGATCTTCAAATCTTTAATTTCTTTGAATAATGTTTTGTAGTTATCAGAGTATAAGTTTTACACTTCTTTTATTTAGTTTATTCCTGTTCTGTTCTTTTTGATATTGTAAATGAAATTATTTTCTTTTTAAAAATTTTTAAAATTTTATTTATTTTGGGCTGTGTTGGGTCTCCGTTGCCGTGCGTGGGCTTTCTCTAGTTGTGCAGAGCAGGGGCTACTCTTCATTGTAGTGTGCGGGCTTCTCATTGTAGTGGCTTCTATTGTTGTGGAGCACGGGCTCTAGGCACGCAGGCTTCAGTAATTGTGGCTCGCAGGCTCAGTAGTTGTGGCTCACTGGCTCTAGAGCACAGGCTTAGTAGTTGTGGCGCATGGGCTTAGTTGCTCCACGGCATGTGGGATCTTCCCCGACCAGGGATCAAACCCGTGTCCCCTGCATTGGCAGGCGGATTCTTAACCACTGTGCCACGCGGGAAGTCCTGAAATTATATTCTTAATTTCATTTTCAGATTGTTCATTGCAACTATGTAGAAGTACAATTGATATGTGTATATTGGTCTTTTTTTCTCCCCAATATCTTTATTACAGTATAATTGCTCTACAATGGTGCGTTAGCTTCTGCTGTATAACAAAGTGAATCAGCCATACATATACGCATATCGCCGTATCCCCTCCCTCTTGCGTCTCCCTCCCAGCCTCCCCATCCCAACCCTCTAGGTGGTCACAAAGCACCGAGCTGATCTCCCTGTGCTAAGCAGCTGCTTCCCACCAGCCATCCATTCTACATTTGGTAATATATATGTCCATGCCACTCTCTCACCTCGTCCCAGCCCACACTTCCCCCTCCCCATGTCCTCAAGTCCACTCTCCACGTCTGCGTGTTTATTCCTGTCCTGCCTCTAGGTTTTTCAGACTATTTTTTTTAGATTCCATATATATGTGTTAGCATACAGTATTTGTTTTTCTCTTTCTGACTTACTTCACTCTGTATGACAGACTCTAGGTCTATCCACCTCACTACAAATAACTCAATTTTGTTTCTTGTTATGGCTCAGTAATATTGCATTGTATATATGTGCCATTCTTTATCCATTCATCTGTCAGTGGACACTTAGGTTGCTTCCATGTCCTGGCTGTTGTAAATAGTGCTGCAATGAACATGATGGTGCATGACTCTTTTTGAATTATGGTTTTCTCAGGGTATATGCCCAGTAGTGGGATTGGTGGGTCATATGGTAGTTCTATTTTTAGTTTTTTAAGGAACCTCCATACTGTTCTCCATAATGGCTGTATCAATTTACGTTCCCAACAACAGTGCAAGAGGTTTCCCTTTTCTCCACACCCTCTCCAGCATTGATTCTTTGTAGACTTTTTGATGATGGCCATTCTGACTGCTGTGAGGTGATACCTCATTGTAGTTTTGATTTGCATTTCTCTAATGATTAGTGATGTTGAGCATCCTTTCATGTGTTTGTTGGCACTCTGTATATCTTCTTTGGAGAAATGTCTATTTAGGTCTTTTGCCCATTTTTGGTTTGGGTAGTTTGTTTTTTTGATATTGAGCTGCATGAGCTGCTTGAATATTTGGAGATTAATCCTTTGTCACTTGCTTCATTTGCAAATATTTTCTCCCATTTTGAGGGTTGTCTTTTCGTCTTGTTTATGGTTTCCTTTGCTGTGCAAAACGCTTTAAGTTTCATTAGGCCCAATTTATTTATTTTTGTTTTTATTTCCCTTTCTCTAGGAGGTGGGTCAAAAAGGATCTTGCTGTGATTTATGTCATAGAGTGTTCTGCCTATGTTTTCCTCTGAGAGTTTGAGAGTGTCTGGCCTTACATTTAGGTCTTTAATCCATTTTGAGTTTATTTTTGTGTATGGTGTTAGGGAGTGTTCTAATTTCATTCTTTTACATGTAGCTGTCCAGTTTTCCTAGCACCACTTATTGAAGAGGCTGTCTTTTCTCCATTGTATATTCTTGCCTCCTTTATCAAAGATAAGGTGACTATATGTGTCTGGGTTTATCTCTGGGCTTTCTATCCTGTTCCATTGATCTGTATTTCTGTTTTTGTGCCAGTACCATATTGTCTGATTACTGTGACTTTGTAATATAGTCTGAAGTCAGGGAGCCTGATTCCTCCAGCTCCTTTTTTCGTTCTCAAGATTGCTTTGGCTATTCGGGGTCTTTTGTGTTTCCATACAAATTGCGAAATTTTTTGTTCTAGTTCTGTGAAAAATGCCAGTGGTAGTTTGATAGGGATTGCATTGAATCTGTAGATTGCTTTGGGTAGTAGAGTCATTTTCACAATGTTGATTCTTCCAATCCAAGAACATGGTATATCTCTCCATCTATTTGTATCATCTTTAATTTCTTTCATCAGTGTCTTATAGTTTTCTGCATACAGGTCTTTTGTCTCCTTAGGTAGGTTTATTCCTAGATATTTTATTCTTTTTGTTGCAATGGTAAATGGGAGTGTTTTCTTGATTTCACTTTCAGATTTTTCATCATTAGTATATAGGAATGCCAGAGATTTCTGTGCATTAATTTTGTATCCTGCTACTTTACCAAATTCATTGATTAGCTCTAGTAGTTTTCTGGTAGCATCTTTAGGATTCTCTATGTATAGTATCATGTCATCTGCAAACAGTGACAGCTTTACTTCTTCTTTTCCGATTTGGATGCCTTTTATTTCCTTTCTTTTCTGATTGCTGTGGCTAAAACTTCCAAAACTGTGTTGAATAAGAGTGGTGAGAGTGGGCAACCTTGTCTTGTTCCTGATCTTAGTGGAAATGCTTTCAGTTTTTCACCATTGAGGACGATGTTGGCTGTGGGTTTGTCATATATGGCCTTTATTATGTTGAGGTAAGTTCCCTCTGTGCCTACTTTCTGGAGGGTTTTTATCATAAATGGGTGTTGAATTTTGTCGAAGGCTTTCTCTGCATCTATTGAGATTATCATATGGTTTTTAATCCTTCGATTTGTTAATATGGTTTAACACATTGATTGAATTGAAGAATCCTTGTATTCTTGGGATAAACCCCACTTGATCCTTTTAATGTGCTGTTGGATTGTTTGCTAGTATTTTGTTGAGGATTTTTGCATCTGTGTTCATCAGTGATATTGGCCTGTAGTATTCTTTTTTTTTGACATCCTTGTCTGGTTTTGGTATCAGGGTGATGGTGGCCTCGTAGAATGAGTTTGGGAGTGTTCCTCCCTCTGCTATATTTTGGAAGAGTTTGAGAAGGATGGGTGTTAGCTCTTCTCTAAATGTTTGAATATTTTCTATTTCTTCCTGGTTCAGTCTCGGAAGGTTGTGCTTTTCTAAGAATTTGTCCATTTCTTCCAGGTTGTCCATTTTATTGGCATGTAGCTGCTTGTAGTAATCTCTCATGATCCTTTGTATTTCTGCAGTGTCAGTTGTTACTTCTCCTTTTTCATTTCTAATTCTATTGAGTCTTCTCCCTTTTTACTTGATGAATCTGGCTAATGGTTTATCAATTGTTTTTATCTTCTCAAAGAACCAGCTTTTAATTTTATTGATCTTTGCTATTGTTTCCTTCATTTCTTTTTCATTTATTTCTGATATGATATTTATGATTGCTTTCCTTCTGCTAACTTTGGGTTTTTTTTTTTTCTTTCTTTAATTGGTTTATGTGTAAGTTAAGGTTGTTTATTTAAGATGTTTCTTGTTTTTTGAGGTAGGATTGTATTGCTATAATCTTCCCTCTTAGAACTGCTTTTGCTGCATCCCATAGGTTTTGGGCCATCATGTTCTCATTATCATTTGTTTTTAGGTATTTTTTTATTTCCTCTTTGATTTCTTCAGTGATTTCTTGGTTATTAAGTAGTGTATTGTTTAGCCTCCATGTGTTTGTATTTTTTACAGTTTTTTTTCTGTAATTGATGTCTAGTCTCATAGCATTGCGGTTGGAAAAGATACTTGATGTGATTTCGGTTTTCATTAAGTTTACCAAAGCTCGATTTGTGATCCAAGATGTGATCTATCCTGGCGAATGTTCCATGAGCATTTGGGAAGAAAATGTATTCTGTTGTTTTTGGATGGGATGTCCTATAAATATCAGATAAGTCCATCTTCTTTAATGTGTCATTTAAAGCTTGTTTCCTTATTTATTTTCATTTTGGATGATCTGTCCATTGGTGATAGTGGGCTGTTAAAGTCCCCTTCTATTAGTGTGTTACTGTTGGTTTCCTCTTTAATGGCTGTTAGCATTTGTCCTATGTACTGAGGTGCTTCTATGTCGGGTGCATAAATATTTACAATTCTTATATCTTCTTCTTGGATTGATCCCTTAATCATTATGTAATGTCCTTCTTTGTCTCTTGTAATAGTATTTATTTTAAAGTCTATTTTGTCTGATATAAGAATTTCTACTCCAGCTTTCTTTTGATTTCCATTTGCATGGAATATCTTTTTCCATCCCCTCACTTTCAGTCTGTATGTGTCCCTGGGTCTGAAGTTGGTCTCTTGTAGACAGCATATATACGGGTCTTGTTTTTGTATCCATTCAGCCAGTCTGTGTCTTTTGGTTGGAGCATTTAATCCATTTACATTTCAGGTAACTATCGATAGGTATGTTCCAGTTATCATTTTCTTAATTGTTTTGGGTTTGTTATTGTAGGTCTTTTCCTTGTGTTTCCTGCCTGGAGAAGTTCCTTAAGCATTTGTTGTAAAGCTGGTCTGTGGTGCTGAATTCTGTTAGCTTTTGCTTGTCTGTAAAGATTTTAATTTCTCCATCGAATCTGAATGAGATCCTTGCTGGGTAGAGTAATCTTGGTTGTCGGTTTTTGCCTTTCATCACTTTAAATATGTCCTGCCACTCCCTTCTGGCTTGCAGAGTTTCTGCTGAAAGATCAGCTGTTAACCTTATGGGGATTCCCTTGTATGTTATTTGTTGTTTTTCCCTTGCTGCTTTTAATATTCACATTGTGTAGGCTTTCTGATGAGTGGGACTTGTGCCTGTGTTCTGGTGGATGAGGCTGGTACTTGTCTTTCTCGTGGGCAGGACCGCATCTGGTTGTGTGTTTTTGGGTTTCTGTGAACTTAGTATGATTTTAGGCAGCCTCTCTGCCAATGGGTGGGGTTGTGTTCCTGTCTTGCTAGTTGTTTGGCATGGGGTGTCCTGCAATGGAGATTGCTGGTCATTGACTGGAGCTGGGTCTTAGTGTTGAGATGGAGGTCTGTGGGTGAGCTTTCGCCGATTGGTATTATGAGGGCCCGGGAGGTCTCTGGGGGACCAGTGTCCTGAAGTTGGCTCTCCCACCTCAGAGGCTCAGGCCTGACACCCTGCTGTAGCACCAGGACTCTGTCAGCCACGTGGCTCAGAAGAAAAGGGAGAGAAAAAAAAGAAAAATAAATAAATAAATAAAGTTACTAAAGTCAAAAATTTTTTAAATGATTAAAATTTTAAAAAGTGATTAAAAAAATAAGAAGAGAGCAGCCAAACGAATAAACAAATCCACCAGTGATAACAAGTGCTAAAAGCTATACTAAAAGAAAACGGACAGACAGAACCCTAGGACTAATGGTAAAAGCACACCTATACAGACAGAATCACACAAAGAAGCATGCACATACACACTCACAAAAAGAGAAAAAGAAAAAAATATATACATATATAAAAAAAGAAAGAGAGAAACCAAATCAATAAACAAATCTACTAATGATGATAGTCTCTAAATACTAAAGTAAGATAAACATAAAGCCAGAAACAAATTAGACGCAGAACGCAAACCCAAAGTCTACAACTGTTCCCAAAGTCCACCTCCTCAATTTGGGATGATTCATTGTCTATTCAGATATTCCAGAGATGCAGGGTACATCAAGTTGATTGTGGAGCTTTAATCCACTGCTCCCGAGGCTGCTGGGAGAGATTTCCTTTTCTCTTCTTTGTTCGCACAGCTCCCGGGGTTCAGCTTTGGATTTGGACACGCCTCTGCGTGTAGGTCAGAATTCTAAGTGTGTCTGTTCTTCACTCAGACAGCAGGGGGTTAAAGGAGCAGCTGATTAGGGGGCTCTGCCTCACTCAGGCTGGGTGGAGGGCAGGGTACGGAATGCGGGGCGACCATGTGGCGGCAGAGGACAGTGTGACGTTGCACCAACCTGAGACGTGCCATGTGTTCTCCCGGAGAAGTTGTACCTGGGTCACAGGACCCTGGCAGTGGCGGGCTGCACAGGCTCCCGGGAAAGGAGGTGCGGATAGTGACCTGTGCTTGCACACAGGCTTCTTGGTGGCTGCAGCAGCAGCCTTAGTCTCTCATGCCCGTCTCTGGGGTCCGCAATGATAGACGCGGCTCGCGCCCATCTCTTGAGCTCGTTTAGGCGGTGCTCTGAATCCCCTCTCCTCGCGCACCCCGAAACAGTGGTCTCTTTACTCTTAGGCAGTTTGAGACTTTTTCCTGGACTCCCTCGCGGCTAGCTGTGGTGTACTAGCCCCCTTCAGGCTGTGTTCACGCAGCCAACCCCAGTCCTCTCCCTGGGATCCGACCTCCAAAGCCCGAGCCTCAGCTCCCAGCCCCCAGCCGCCCCGGCAGGTGAGAAGACAAGCCTCTCAGGCTGGTGAGTGCTGGTCGGCACCGATTCTCTGTGCGGGAATCTCTCTGCTTTGCCCTCTGCACCCCTGTTACTGCACTCTCTTCCGTGGCTCCAAAGCCTCCCCCCACCCCGCCACCCCTTGTCTCCACCAGTGAGGGGGCCTCCTAGTGTGTGGAAAGTTTTCCTCCTTCACAGCTCCCTCCCAGACATGCAGGTCACATGCCTTTTTTTGTGTGTCTCTTTTTCCTTTTGCCCTACCCAGGTACATGCAGAGTTTCTAGCCTTTTGGGAGGTCTGAGGTCTTCTGCCAGCGTTCAGTGGGTGTTCTGTAGGAGCTGTTCCAGATGTAGACGTATTTTTGATGTATTTGTGAGGAGGAAGGTGATCTGCACATCTTACTCCTTTGCCATCTTGAAGGTCTTCCGCATGTATTGGTCTTATATCTTGCAACTTTGCTGAACTTATTTATTCTAATAATAGTTTTTTAAGTAAGTGGATTCCTTTTTTTGTTTGTTTGTTTAATATACAGGAGCATGTCTGTGAATAGAGGTAGATTTGCTTCTTCCCTTCCTCTCTGGATGCCTTTTGTAGTCTAATTGCCCTGGCTAGAACCTCCAATACAGTGTTAAATAGAAGTGGTGAAAGCAAGCATCTTTATCTTATTCCTGATCTCAGGGGAAAACATCCAGTCCTTTGTCATTGGGTGTGATGTTAGCTGTGGGGTTTTTGTAGATGCCTTTATCAGGTTGAAGAAGTTCCCTTCTACACCTAGTTTAAGAGTTTTTATTATGAAAGGGTATTAGATTCTGTCAAATGCTTTTTATACATTTAGTGAGATAATCATGTGATACCTTAGAAATATTAAAGAAAAATCCAACTCAGGGTTGAAGTGAACAATGGACATCTATTAGTCCATGTAACTGAAAAGTCCAGAGGGTATCTTATCTATAGGTATTACACAGTCTGATCAAAGTGTTCAAAAAATGTCATCTAGATTTGCTTCCTTTCCCTGCCTCCCTCAGATCCTCCCACCCGCTTTCCTAGTGTGTGTCGATCATGTTTAGGTCCATGTGATGGCAAAATGACTTCCAGCAGCTCCAGGTAAACATCTTTGAGACCAAAGAAAAAAGAGAGACAGTCTCCATTTCTCTCCACCTTTCCCCAGTCCCAGCAAAAGTCCCAGAATTATTTCTGGTTGGATCCCTTGCCTGTCTTGGAACATATCATTGAGGAAAGGGGATGTGAAGCTCCATTTAAGCCTGAATCATAGGCCCACCCTGGGGCTAGTCAGCGCAACCCAAACTACCTGGATAGAGTGTGCAGAAGGGGGTTTTCAGGAACAGAAATGTGGGAGGTGGATGCTGGGTTGCCAAAAATAAATGTCCACTGTACCTTCTATAGTGAAATAATCCAAGATAATACAAAATATGTGAAATTGGCATTTAAATACTTTAACCCCCTAGCCCATCCCTGGCAGCGGTAGCTTATATGAGCTAAAACTTTTCCCTGCTCATGGAAGTTTCTTGTCTAATCTTCTGAGCAGGGAGTTTGGCTGACACCACTTTCCATGGCTAGTAAGAGATGGCAAAAAAAAAGGGAGTAGGGTTGGACAGGAAGATAGTCTAATGGTAATTGAATGGATCAGGGACTGGTATAGACCCACAGTTTTCATCTGCTCTTTTGTTACCTTGAATATTTTATCATTTTCAAGTGTATTAGGGTTCTCCAGAGAAACAGAACCATATATATACATATGAGGAGATTTATGATAGGAATTGGCTCATGCAGTTATGGAGATTGTGAAGTCCTACAGTCTTTTCTCAGCAAGCTGGAGAACCAGGAAGGCTGGTAACACAATTCAGTCTGAGTTTACAGGCCTGAGAATCGAGGGTGGTGGATGGTTCAAGTCCTGGTCTGAGTCTAAAAGCCCAAGAATGAGGAGCATCAGTGTCCAGGGCAGGAGAAGATGGATGTTGCAGCTCAGGCACAGAGAGGAGATTCACCCTTCCTCTGCCTTTCTGTTCTACTCAGGCCCTCATTAGATTGGATGATGTCCACCCGCATTGTTGATGGCAATCTTTACTCAGTCTGCTGATCCAAATGCTAATATCTCCCAGAGACCCCCTCACAGACACACCCAGAAATAATGGTTTACCAGCTATCTGAGCATCTGGTAGGCCAGTCAAGTTCATACATAAAATTAGCCATCACCCAAACCAAGGTAACAGCAGATTAATTTAAAACAGGAAGTGCATTAATGGCCTCTTCATCATGCATGCCTCTTTTCTCATGCAATTCATGCATCATTCCTGAGCTGTATCTGAGCTTCCCAGGAGTGTACATCGTGAAAGAGCAGTGTGTCTCTACATTACTCTGGACTCTCCATTGCTCTGCCATTAAATCTCAGGTAATGGGAATGAGACATCTGTGGTCTCTTAACACGCCTTCTGAAATTCTAGGAACTTTATGCTTTAAGGAAAAGTTTTTCTTGGTCATAGTTTTTATAGTTACAAACTACAGAATAAAATAATTGAAACTCTTCTAGTGTCATTATAACTTTTCCTAGGTAAATACAGAACCTGTTACAGAGAAGGTATTATTTCAGTTACTATTATCATTTACAAGCTACTTTTAAAATATATTGCAGCTGTGCTGTGCGTGTGTGTGTTTGGGTTATTTAACATTTTTCAGATTCCTGTAAGATAAACCTAGTTTATACCACATTTTTTCAATTTTTAGGCATTTTTTTTCACATTCCAACAGCTCTGAAGTCATGAAGCATCTGAGAATGAGTATCATGTCATTGCTTAATGGGCAGGTTATTTTTTGTTTTTTTTAATTGAAGTATAATTGATTTACAATGTGTTAGTTTCTGGTATACAGCAAAGTGACTCAGTTATATATATATATTTTCTTTTTCATATTCTTTTCCATTATATGTTGTTAGAAGAGATATTGAATACAGTTCCCTGTGCTATACATTAGGACCTTGTTGTTTATCTATTTTCTATACAGTAGTTTGCATCTGCTAATCCCAAACTCCTAATTTATCCCTCCCCCTTTGATAACCCTTTGATAACCATGTTTGTTTTCTATGTCTGAGTCTATGACTGTTTTGTAAGTTCATTCGTATCTTATTTTAGATTTCACACATAAGTGATATCATATGATATTTGTCTTTCTCTGTCTGATTTACTTCACTTAGTATGATAATCTCTAGGTCCATCCGTGTAGCTGTAAATGGAATTTTTTCATTCTTTTTTATGGCTGAGTATTCCTTTGTGTGTGTGTGTACACACACCACATCTTCTTTATCCATTCATCTGTCGATGGCTATTGTAAATAGTGCTGCTGTGAACATAGGGGTGCATGTAGCTTTTTGAATTAGAGTCTTTTCCAGATATATGCCCAGGAGTGGGATGGCTGGATCATACAGTAACTCTGTTTTTAGTTTTTTAAGAAACCCCCATACTGTTTTCCATAGTGGCTGCACCAATTTACATTCCCACCATCAGTGTAGCAGGGTTCCCTTTTCTCCACACCCTCTCCAGCATTTATTATTTGTAGACTTTTTAATGATGGCCATTCTGGCCGGTGTGAGGTGACACCTCATGGTAGTTTTGATTTGCATTTCTCTGATAATTAGTGATATTGAGCATCCTTTCATGTGCCTATTGGTCATCTGTATGTCTTCTTTGGAGAAATGACTGTTTAGGTCTTCTGCCCATTTTTTGATTGGGTTGTTTGTTTTTTGTTATTGAGTTGTATGAGCTATTTGTGTATTTTGGAAATTAAGCCTTGTCGGTCACATCACATGCAAATATTTTAGTTTATCTTCAAATTAATGGTATGTGATGGTTAATTTTTTGTGTCAACTTGCCTGGGCCATGGGGCGCCCAGACATTTGACCTAACATCATTCTGGGTGTGTCTGAGGGTGTTTCTGGATGAGATTAACATTTGAACTGATAGACTGAGTAAAGTAAATCGCTTTCCCTAGTGTGAGTGGATCTCATCCAGTCAGTCGGAGACCTAAGTAGAACAAAAAGGCTGAGTAAGGGGTAGCTCCTCCTGCTTGATTGTTGAGCTGGGATACTGGTCTTTTCCGGTTTTCTCAGTCTCACTGAAACACTGGCTCTTCTTGGGTCTCAAGCCTGATGACTTTTGGACTGGAATTACAGATTGGCTCTCCTGATTCTCTAGCTTGCTGACTGCAGATGTTGGAATTTTGCAGCCTCTATAATTGCATGAGAAAATTCCTTATAATAAATTATATATAGATTTACATACACATTATTGGTTCTGTTTATTTGGAGAACCAAGACTAATACAGATGGGGTCCTAAATTTTAAAATATGATGATTGCGGGTATGCTGAACTCCCTCTACTTGAGAGTCATAGTGGATTTGGAGAGTGTTCACACCAAACATAATCATGGGAGTTGAGCTGTAAGGGAGAAGATGCTACTGTTCTGTACCAGGATAGCTTTCTAGCAATGGGGAGTCAAGGTTTGGGGGTTGTTATGCCAGGAGGGACAGTGTTAGAAAGACATAATTTTCTTCCCAACTCTGTTACGTACTTCCTGTGTGACTTTAGACAGGTCACTTAATCTACCTGGGATTGGTTTCCTTCTCTGTAAAATGAGCTGGTCGGACTAGGTGATTTCAAAGGCCCTTTCCGTTTCTCAGATTCTTAGGGATTGATTCTTCTGTTTCAGTGAGGGGAGATGGCATAAGGTATAAATAATGACTCTCTTGCAAAGGGCTACAATATCACTAATAATATCTGACTCCAGGAGTGTTGGTTATCTACCCAACAAGACAATCTGATGATCAGTTTGATTTCCTGGGTTGTAATGTCTGTGCCAAGAATAGTAGCCCTCGGGTTTGTGTTTCCGTAGAATTTGAAGCCAAGGTCAGGAAGCATCACCTTCTGAAATAAAATTTTCAAGTTCACCCCAAGAGGTTTTCTAGCCAGTAATCAACTTGTGGGGGTGTTGAGATAAGGCCGTGGGGCTCCTGATGTCCAGTAAAGGGTCTAGGTTCATCGCTGGGAAGGAAGTCCCCAGTATAAGATGGAATAAGAGGAACATAAGCCATGAGTAACAAAGATGTTACTCATCTTTGATTGAGAAGGCTTATAGGGAAGGGTATTTCAGTGACTGGTGTGAGGGTGGATATTGAGAATTGGTCTTTATCCAATTTTGTTTAAGGAAGTGAGAGATGTGGTACCTGAGCAGGCCTGAGTGTTCTGGTTCCTAGAAAGCAGACCCTGATGAAGTAAATGATGAGTGAAACATCTCGCTTGCCACCTAACTCCTGTGCCTGAGCTTAGATTTAGTGCTGACCATTCAGCCTCCTGATTAAAAATGTAAGTTTCCCTGAACTATGATCTTAGGCTATGGGTGCTCCAGGAAGTGCACTGATCTTCTGTTATAACGTAATAAATCGATGCTGTTACCAGAAGGGGAACCCCTTCCAGGGCCCAAGAGTGGGCTCTTGTCTAACACCCGGGAATGAATTGTCCGAGGAGACACACATGCTGACAAAGCAAAAGACTTTATTGGGAAGGGCCCCCCGGCGGGGGAGAGCAGCAGGGAAAGGAAACCCAGGAGAACTGCTCTGCCACGTAGCTCACATCTCAGGTTTTATGGTAATGGTAAGGTTAGCTTGCCGGGTCGTCTCTGGCCAGTCATCTTGCTTGTGCCCATATTTGGTCCAATTCCTGGTGACGCACGCATCTCTCAGTCAAGGTGGGTTTCTGGGACATCGGCAGGACATATTATGGCTGGCATCTCCTCCCTCCTTTTGGCCCCTCCCGATTTCTGCCAGCTGGTGGTAGCTGGTCAGTTCCGTGTTTCTTATCGAGACCTCCTGTTGTGAGATAACTCATGCAAGCAGTTATTATTCTGCCTGGCCAGGGTGGGCGGTTTCAGTTAGTGGTTCCCTAACAATACTACTGTGACATCAGTTGGTGACTTACGTATTTAGCTGGTGTGAGTCAATTCCCAAGGGCCCATCAGGTATGTACCTGAGCAGCCCTTGGGGCTCTGCGCAAAGCGCCTACCAGCCTTCGCTCCAGCTGTCTCAGCTGTAGAAGAGTCTAGTGAGAGAAATGTATCCTTAAAAGCCTATGGCATTTCAGAGAAGGAAAAAATACATCTGATGAGGAGACTAACAAGGCTTATGCAGAGGTAGTCAGGGATGACATTTTAGGAAGATCCAGTCTGAGCAAAAGCCCTGAGGCAGGCACACAGCAAGTAAGTTTGGTTTGACTAGAACATAGGTTGTGTAAGAGGA
This sequence comes from Neophocaena asiaeorientalis asiaeorientalis, assembly GCF_003031525.2. NCBI lineage: Eukaryota > Metazoa > Chordata > Mammalia > Artiodactyla > Phocoenidae > Neophocaena > Neophocaena asiaeorientalis. The sequence continues at coordinate 7,597,875 of NW_020174149.1, forward strand.
CTAGATAAGATGTGTGTTTCCACTGAATATGGTTCGTCCCCTGAAATGCTGTGAAGTAAAAGTAGTTAAGCCCTTGAATGTTTTAAGATTATTCCATTTCAGTGGATCAATACCAAATAGTAAGTTTAAAGTTATCTTTCCTTAGGGAACATATGACCCTAGGCAGGCGTATTAGACAGCACTTCGCATGATGTTGAAAGGGCAGCATAATCTTTTCTCTCATTTCTAGGTTTGAAATAATTTTTCTTAACCAGAGGGGAGGAGGGAGAGCAAGGATGTTAACAATAATCTTTGGAAAATACTAATCTTTTATCTTAGAAAAAGTAAAAATCAAAGATTACTAGTACTGTATTAGGGGGAAAAAGGAATAAAAATCATAAGTAATCCCATTACCTAGAGAATCATCACCATATTTATTGCTGATCCTTCCAGACTTCTATGCAAAAATGAGATCAAACATACAGATCTTTTCTAACTTATTTCTTTCCCTTAGAATTTTCCCCCAGAATGTAAGTTCCTTGGAGCTAGAATCCAGCATCCTTTGTTAGGTCCTATTCCTGTGTCCTGGGAAGCAGTAATTGAGACCATGCTCTTGCTTCTGTTTTCAGGTTGGCAGCCTCGGTGGTTCCTTCTCTGTGGGGGAATATTATCTTATTATGATTCTCCTGAAGATGCTTGGAAAGGCTGCAAAGGGAGCATCCAGATGGCGGTGTGTGAAATTCAAGGTGAGAAGCCAAGACACTTGCAGGTTTTATTTTTCTTTCTGTTTCTCCCCCAAAATAAAAAAAAAACCACTGGCTTCTGTGTGCCTTTCTTTGCTGCTCCCATAGTATAAAGATATATAATGTTACGTCCCCCAGAAAAAGTCTTACAAGTCAGACCTAAAACTGCAGCGAGTTTTTACAAGGAGCTTGGTTTAGAGGAAGTCAGAATAAATGAGAGCAATGTGCTTAGTAACCACACATGTAGTGCTCATTCCTTGGTCACCTGCTCCCCTCGGGCTTGTGGCAGTTTGCTAAGCTTATTTGTCTTTTTATTGCAACATCAAACACTTCTGTGTTTAAGTCACGACGCATACACACCTTCTCACCACCACCACCATGCTCAAAACTAAACAAGCAAACACCTAACAGACCTGCAAATAGCCTTTTCTTCTTGGTTTTGAGAATCTTGAGACATGCTGAGGGGATGTGGCTCAGAAACCGACTAGAGGGGAATTTGGGGCACGGGGCTGGGGGTGAAGGAGAGTGTGGCTTACTTGCTTCCTCTCCTAAAGTGTTCTAAGGGAATTCTCACGTTTTTGATAGGACTAGTGAAGGAAAGTAGAAAGGAAAGATGTGGTGTTCTTGATTGCTTTTCAATAACCCAAGGAGAGAAAGAGTACATCCTTACTTGTTTGCATCAAGCCTTTTTGGTGGCAGAGCAGCATACTTTACACACACACACACACACCAGAAGAGAGATTTTTCCTCTCTCCTCTTATAAATGATCCTAAGGAGATTTAGGTGATTCTTTTTTAGGCCAAAGTCCTGGTGAGACCTTGGAGCCAATTGCAGAGTTTTCCTTCTCCATTAGCAGAGACCTCTAGGAAGAGATAAATAAACCAGGAGAAGTAGTAAGGGCTGACATCCTCTCTTGGAGGAAGCTCTCAGTGACTGGCGCGCCAGTTAAGCTCAAGAATTTGGATGGAGTGGAGGCTACCCAGATAGGGCTTTTCTGGGTTTCTGACCTCCCTATGCCTTGCTTCCAGTTCATTCTGTAGATAACACACGCATGGACCTGATAATCCCTGGGGAACAATATTTCTACCTGAAGGCCAGAAGTGTGGCTGAGAGACAACGGTGGCTGGTAGCCTTAGGGTCAGCCAAGGCTTGCCTGACAGACAGTAGGACCCAGAAAGAAAAAGGCAAGTATTGATTGTCCTCTGGACTGGGAACCCTGGGAATCACCTAGTGGCATCTCTGGGTTCCCATATTTGTTATCTTGCTTCTGACCACCTAGCCATAGCCAGCTTTTTTTTTTTTAAAGTAGTTATGTATTCAGTATTTTACTTATTTATTTTTGGCTGTGTTGGGTCTTCGTTTCTGTGTGAGGGCTTTCTCTAGTTGCGGCAAACAGGGGCCACTCTTCATCGCGGTGCGCCGGCCTCTCACTATCGCTGCCTCTCTTGTTGCGGAGCACAGGCTCCGGACGCGCAGGCTCAGCGGCCATGGCTTACGGGCCTAGTTGCTCTGCGGCATGTGGGATCTTCCCAGACCAGGGCTCGAACCCGTGTCCCCTACTTTGGCAGGCAGATTCTCAACCACTGCACCCCCAGGGAAGCCCCCATAGCCAGCTCTTTATATCATGCAAATGCTGTATATCTCAGTGGACCTTAAACAGTCTATACCTGAGTCTTCTTTCTTAGCATGTCATAGTAGAAAGAATGCAGGTTTTGGAGCCAGATACAACTGGGTTCAAATCATGGCTTTGTGACCTTGACATAGGTCACTTAACCTCTCTAATCTTCAGTTTCCTTATATTTTGAAAAGAGGTAATTACCTATCTTAGAAGGATTACCATGAGGTACCTTGTCTGGCACAAAGTTGACTTGTGGTAAAGAGTAGCTGAGCCAGAGAAGCCTTGGATCTGGTATTTCCTGCAGTAACACCCCGCTTTCCCCGCCCTGTTCCTGGGGTAGATGGATACTTAATTGTCAGGTTGCTGCTGCTTAATGCTCATTGACTCAACATCATTAGGTCTCCTGAGAACCATGGCATAACTTTCTATTTTGCCTGGGTCACGAGTGCCAGGGCTTACTGCCTGAGCTCTGCCTTCCCAGCCCCCCAGCCTCAAATGTACACCTGAAAAGATTGGTGGGAGAGAGGGGCCTCTGGGAACAAGTGTTTCAGGGGACCTTTCTCATGACACATATGGCAGATGTGCTTAACTCTTCAAGTAGACACAGTAAAATGACCTATTTGTTGGTTGTTTTTCAATGCTAAGTCGAGAGCAAATTCTAGACACTGTCAGCTCTGACTCAGATCAGGTGGTAATGTGCAGCTTTTTCACGGAGAAGCAAGCAGAGGCAGTTATGATTGTAGCCGAGCCCTCAGCGCCAGGATGGCTGGAGTGCCGTGCTAATGAAGGAGCAGCAGGTGTGCAGAGGGTGCCGTTCACCTTGCCAGGCAGCATGCTGGACCAGTCCTCTGAATTCACAAGCTGTCTTATTAGTGGTAATTGCATGTTACTGAACACTGTTTCCCAGTTTTGAGCACTGGATAGATAGCTGTGACCCCATTTTACAGATAGGAAAACTGTGGCAGAACTGAGACCAAAACCCTGAACCCTTGACTGTTCCCAGTTCTGACACAAGTGGATCAGAGGTATACTGTCTCCTTCTTCCTGTACTGGTGATCATTAAATATGTTGGCTCAAGAAATAGTGTAGATTACTTCAGAAGACTAGAAATCTCCTTTTTCTCTTTTTCTTGCTCCCATAACTTCAAATATGTCATATCTGTAACCCATACTATAAACATCTGACTTTAGGCATAGATTATATTTCACTTATCTGTATAGTATGCTAACTAGTATATCAGTTATTTATTCTGGGAATTACGTTTTCATCATTTTGTTATTTAGAGTTTGCTGAAAACACTGAAAACTTGAAAACTAAAATGTCGGAACTAAGACTCTACTGTGATCTTCTTGTTCGGCAAGTAGATAAAACAAAAGAAGTGACCGCAACTGGTGTGTCCAATTCTGAGGTAAAATACCGTTCTTCTTAGCCACGTGACAAGTAGCGCCAGATGTTGCTTACAGGTGCTGCTTATTCTCACATAATCCCTACCTTGGAATTTACTGTTTTTCAGAGAAAAAAAGTGACAGACTTCAACAAAGAGAAGTGTGTGCATTTCAGCATATGGAAGCGTATAGTTTTCCTTCCTGGGATGAATTCAGGATTAATTAATTGATAATTTTGGAACTTTTAACTTTAGTACTGATGTACTAAAATATGTGTCTCCCCAGTTTGCATAACTTTCTAAAATATAACCTTAGCTGTCTGGCAGAGCCACTTCTATACTACGCATGTGGCTCCTAAGGTGACAGCATCGTGTCTGTCAGTAATATGTATCTGTCACCTCTGATGAGACTGTAACAGGATTTTATTTCACCGAAATAGATGTTCTGCTTGAGTAGAGACTAGTGATTTCAAAGATAGAGACACAGCTTCATTTCTCTTCATCATCAGCAAGGATTGCGGTTTTTATCATTTATTAATGAAATTGTTATTTACTCATTCTAAAACATATATTAAAAGGTCTATCTGGTGTTAAGCTATGTATTGAATGGTTCACATTAACCAGAGAGGGGTCTCTGCTCTGCTCTCAGAGAAGTTATCTGAAAAACAGTGCCCACAAAATGAAGAATCTGTAGATTATAATTAATGCGTTTAAATTACTTTTCTTAGGTGGTGTATCACTATGCTACTAGTAATATATGTGCTCTAAGTTTTTCTAATAAAGGTGGTTTAACTAACTTTCACTCACTTTTTGGGGGGTCTCTCTTACTCATTCAGCAACTGCCTATCGTGTACAAGATACTGTGCTGGGGGAGGGAGATGGGAGGGGTACCAAAACACTTCAGTCCTGCTTTTGGGATGTTAGAGACTAGAGCATTGATTCTCAACCCAGAGCAGTTTTGGTCCTCAGGAGACATTGGGCAACGTCTGAGACACTTTTGGTTGTCACTACTGGGGGAGTGCTGTTGGCATCTAAGGGGCAGAGGCCGGACGCTGCTTAATATCTGCAATGGATAGGAGAGCCACTCCCCCTATATCCCCTGCTCCAATAAGCCAACCCCAAATGCCAGTGATGCCAAGGTAGAGCAGCCCTGGTCTAGTAGGAAGGGAAAAAGTGAACACAGCAATGTTTAATTCTAGGAAGTGTTTATAGTAAGTGCCTTGGGAACTTGCTTATGAAACTGTGGTTATGATATTGTGATTTATAATAAGAAATATATGTTTGGTCTTTGTCTAGGTTTTGGCACAGAGCTCCAAAAAAATAACCCTTGGAATTTCCAGGTGATAAAAAGTGTCTTTGTTATGTTAATTGGAAAATACTAAGGATAGAGGCTCTGGTTGACTGTAGACCCAAGCAAGTGATTAGAGGGTTGGAACTTTCATTCCTACCCCCTCACCTCCTGGGAGGGGAGAGGGACTGAAGATTGACTTCAGTCACCCTTGGCCAATGATTTAATCAGTCGTGCCCATTTAACGAAGCTTCCCTAACCCACAGCATGGGGTTTGGAGAGCTCCCGAGTTGGTGAATATGTGTTGACTGGGGAGAGTGGCATACTCAGGGAGCATGGAAGTGCCAAGCCTCTTCCCACATGCCTTGCCCTATGCATCTCTTCCATCTGGCTGTTCCTGAGTTATATGCTTTTATAATATACTGGCAGTCTAATAAGTTAAATGTTTCTTTTAGTTCTATGAGCTGCTCTGGCAAAGTAACTAAACACAAGGAGGGGGTTGTTGGAATCTTCATTCTAGAGTGGGTCAGTCAGTAGTACAAGTGACACCCTGAACTTGCCATTGGTGTCTGAAGTGGGGGTGGGGAGCAGTCTTGTAGGACTGAGCGCTTAACCTGTGAGATCTGACACTATTTCCAGGTAAATTGTGTCAGAATTGTAAGACACCCAGCTGGTGTCCAAGAATTTCTTGGTGGTGTGGAAAAAAAACCACACATTGTAATTGGTGTCTGAAAAATAGTGGTTCACGACCAGTAACATCTAGCTTGTTAGAAATACAAAATTGAGGAAACTATAGAGGCTATGGTTAAAGAACAAAATTCAACTGAGTAAAATTTAAAGATCTTATTAGCTTTATTCAGCAATTCATAAATCGGGCAGCATCCAGTCTAGCAGATAGAAAGGAGCTGTGAAGAGCTGTACCAGGCTAGAGATCTTTATGGACCAAAGTGAACAGGAACAAGGAAGTTATACTGGGCATTTGCTGAATGGTTAAAGCAGGGTTACTTTTCTTATATGGAGCAAAGGGAAGTCTTGGAGCCAGGTCAGTACACTCACTAACTTGTGCTGAGCAGGCAAGCACTGATTGGTTGACCTAGGCCTGCCTTTTCTGGGAGAGCCCAGCATAGAAACTTGGATAAGTTTTTGGTTTGCTGTTGTGAGACTTAGCATGAGTGACTCCATCTTGGGCCCAATCTGGTAACTTTAATACCACTAAGATGTGGTTACCAAACTCTCTAGTCAGCGGGTAGCCTCAGTTTCCTGAACAACTTATTAATATCAATATCCAGAGGAAAAACAACCTGAGCAAGTGAAATAACTTGGAGAAAAAAATGATTAGATATTCAGAATAATTCCAGTTGCTGAAACCTCTTAGACTCATCTTTACTGAAAGACTCATCTGTACTGTGATTTGTGGTTTCTAATGCTTCTACTCTAGAACTTCATTTTTACTCAGACAGTGGGAGACATTTTTCCATTGATCCCCCTGGTCTTTAGTCCATGTAATTCTGTTTGGTGTCTGCCACCCCTTAGAGACCGCAAACTCCACAAGGGCTCAGCGCCTAGCACCTGAAAAAGTGCTGTCATATAGTGTTGTTGAGTTGAGAGAAGTCGTTGCCTTCAGTTGGAGTGGTGGGTGAGCATGAAGGGCAGATTGAGGGTAGGGCTTGAGTATGATTAATAGATAAGTTGGACTTGCTCAGTCTTTTTCTTTTATAACTGATACACATATTTGTCCAGCAAAATAGACGGGTACATGATTATTGTTATCACCCGTTATTAGCTGGATAAAACCTCTAAGGACATTCCACAACTGGGCTTTTTCCTTTTTGGCAAGGTAAAGGAGTCTTCACCCTGGTTGTTTTGTAGGAGGGAATTGATGTGGGAACTCTGCTGAAATCAACCTGCAATACTTTTCTGAAGACTTTGGAAGAATGCATGCAGATCGCAAACGCAGCCTTCACTTCTGAGCTGCTCTATCGCACTCCCCCAGGATCACCTCAGCTGGCCATGCTCAAGTCCAACAAGGTAACAGACCAGGTCAGCTTGGCTGCAGTAGGGCATGATGAAAAGTTAAGAAAGTGATATACTGAGCTAAGTTCTCCATCACCCTTTGGCAACTGATAAAGACATTTTTGTAGTGGACTTTCTTTTATGTCCACTATTATATATGCCCTTAGTCCCTTGTATCCAGTCAGTTAGTGTTGGCAGTTTTACCACCTGAACATGTCTCTCTCTGATGTAGCTAGTTTCTTGTCTCCAGCCTCCTTGTCCAGGGAGTCTTGCTGAGATTGGTGACAGCCTTCTAACTAGTTGCCTTCAGCTCGACTCTTGAGGCAGCCTACAGTGTTTCTGTTCATGCAGTGTAAATTGGGCCACTTTACCTAAACCTTTTAGTGGCTCCCTCATTGCCTACAGGTTAAAGTCAAAACGTCTTAGCCCCTTCCCACATCACCAACCTCTTTCTTTTTCATAACCTGGCTTGAATGTATTAACTGCTTGTAGCTCCCCCACTTCTTTGGGCCATTTCCCAGTACCAAGAATGCCCTTCTCACCTGTCTTGCCCTGCTTAGCTCTTATTCATCCTTCAAAATTTAATCTCTCTTTCCCTGAATCCCTTAGTTGGGCTAAGAGTTCCTCCTCTACACATACCCCTATTTTAGCCTTATTCTATATTGAAAGTACCTTAAGGGCAAGAACCCCATACTGTTTACCTTTATGCTTCCAGTGTTTGATACAATGCTGTATCATAGTTTGGTATTTAATAATATTTAATGAGTGTAATAGTAATTACAAGAAAGCTAACCACCAAGGGTATAAATATGGTAATTAGGCCCTTCAAAAGACCATCTTCCTTTTTCTTAGAAATTTGGGTATCCTTATTTGAGACTGGTTGGGATCAATGACTCCTTTCTTTTGGGAAGACCTAAAATTATTCCTCTTGAGTGGGGCAGTGTGTGTTATGATCATATTTACCACTTTCATATGTGATAAAACTCTAAATATATTCTGTTGGGAGTTTAACATGTGAATTTTCTTTTCTTTGCTTCTTTTAAAGATGAAACATCCTATTGTACCAATTCATAATTCATTGGAAAGGTACAGTAACATTTTTTGTTTTTTCTTCTTTCTAAAAATATAAAATAAGGATATTGGTATTCCTTGTTTTTTTTTTTTTTTAAGAAATCATGTGGTGGGCTTCCCTGGTGGTGCAGTGGTTAAGAATCCGCCCGCCAATGCAGGGGACACGGGTTCGAGCCCTAGTCCGGGAAGATCCCACTTGCTGCGGAGCAACTAAGCCCGTGTGCCACAACTACTGAGCCTGTGCTCTAGAGCCCACGCGCCGCATCTACTGAAGCCCACGTGCTCTAGAGCCCGTGCTCCACAACAAGAGAAGCCACCACATTGAGAAGCCCATGCACAGCTACAAAGAGTAGCCCCTGCTCACTGCAACTAGAGAAAGCCCATGTGCAGCAACAATGACCCAACACAGCCAAAAATAATAAATAAATTTTAAAAAGAAAAGGAAAGAAATCATGTGGTGGTTTTTCTCATGGTTTGAGATGATACCAGAGGTGAACCTGAAGCACTGCAAATCTTTCATTCAGCACTGACTACTAGGGAAGATGTTTGCATTTCCCCAGGATATGGATCTCACCCACCACATCTAATAACTTTTCATTTCTCTGTTGTACTGAGCATTGGAACCTCCTCTCTTGTGAAGGAGCCGAGCATTGATTTAAATGTGGTTTTATCAGAAAAGACAGTGCTATTTTGTTTCATTTAAAAATAAAAATCTTAGGTAGCTTTACAGGTTGGAAAAAGAACATAATATCAAAATCTGAACTACTGAAAAAAAGTACACGTTTACACAGTTGTGTTCCTATTATTTAGGGTCTTTATTCAGTTATTATTTCATATAAGCATTCCTGTATTTTGACATTGTCCATGTATTTGTCCTTTCAAGTTATTATTTAATATTTTCATCTCTTTATATACAGTTGTTTGTTTCTTTAGTACAAGGATTGTTCCCCAATTTGGTTAATAATTTTCTCCTGATCTAAATATTTCTACTAGGAACATCTTTGTAGACTTTTTGTTTTCTTTTGAGGTATTTCATCAATATACTCCTATATTTTTAATTGCCAAGTTGAAATACGGTATTTTTTTTAGAAAAACAAATGCTTTTCCTGGAGTCAACATGTAGCTTGGACCTTTTCCCTTTATTCTTATTAGAAGAAAATGGTTTTGTTCTAATTTGGCTGAGTCTAGTTATTTATAATAAGATGTTATGATTGTCCCTTTAACAGAATCAGTTATTTCACTTGCATGTTAAATAGCCTTTTATGTTACCCTAAAGAGCAACAGATACTCAGGATGTATTGTGTCCTCCTGGGGTTTTTTTGTCTTCCTTGACCACAGCTGTGGCTTCTAGACAGTTAACTGCTAGGCAAACAAATGAAAGTGGCCAGTGATTTGAGAGGTGAGGAGAGAGGAAAAAAACCTTCCAGGGAGAAGCTGAGGAAAGTGAGAAAAAGTGTTGAATGTGGTACCTGTAGAAAAGCTGATTGAAAACCCAAGTGCTATCAGTGAATATTTCCTGTTGCTGGTGGGGAGCAGGAAGTTGGAGTCAGCTGAGGGTGCATGAAGAGCCATGAATGGCTCTTTGGTCTCTGAACTTCAGCCTGGAGACAGGCCTGCTCCCAGCACAGGAGGATACCTGCCTTTGAGGCAGGAGGGTGGGGTGAGAGATTTGGCTTGATTTAACAGTTCTGTTTTTCAATCAGCATTAAAAGGAGTTGGTCATTGTGGTTGTGGACCCTTCCCCATCCCTCAGAATAGGATCTATCTGTGCAGTCTATTTATGACCAAATAATTGGACTTCTTGGCTTTTCTCCTTTTAAAAAAATTTTAGGCAAACAGAGTTAAACAGCTGTGAGAACGGATCTTTACATATGGAGATAAATGATGGTGAAGAAATCCTAATGAAAAACAAGAGCTCCTTATGTTTGAAACCTGCAGAGACAGATCGCAGCATATCAAGTGAAGAAAATACAGATGATAATATAACAGGTAAAAACAAAAAAGATGTGAGGCAAACCATTGAATAAAAGGATCATGGGGCTTTGATTCATTATCCATGATGCGACACTTGATAGGGATTGACCTCAAGACAGCGTGCTAGGTAGCTCCCGAGGCAGCTGTTCGTAAGATAACAGAGTTCACTTGAAAACGTTCTGCCATCCCACCTGACCCCCCTATTGAAAAGGCAGAATGAAGAGGAGTTTCCCACTCACTGTTCTTAGCTGTGATGTCCATGGGCTTCAGTGAGCTGTAGCTGTCTGTGCTGACTTTTTAGAGAGTATGAGTATTAGGGCCTTCTGCTCAGAATTTCAAAGTCCATTGAACATAGACTATGATGTGAGCTTAAGAGTCTGCAGAGTTATGGCAGTTCAGTTTTCCATCCTCCTGGTTTCTGGTGAAGCCTGAGGATGTCTGAATTCACCAGCCACCATCAGACTTTCGCCTGGCCGTCTCTGTGTTCATCAAGCCAAATTCCCAAGTTTTAGGTAATAACCTGTAGTTGAAAGTGCTGCCCTTTTCGATTTACTAATTTCATTGGCTCTAGCTACTGAAACCAACTTCAGATCAGTCCATGACAACCATCTTAGAGTTTTTAATTGTGTTATAAGTGTGTACTAAATAGTTTGAAAATAAAATTTTTTTTAAAGTTTCCTCCTCATCTACTCTGGTGAGTGGGAGGAAGAAAAGATGCATTTTCATAGCTGTTAACCTGCAGCAAGCAATCCATACATCACTGAAGTCTTATCCCTTGAGAAAATAATAGACAGGAGAATTTCTGTCAAAACAGTACTATTATTTATTTGACCCAATAATTTTTTTCTAGGAATTTGTCCTCAGGGAATAGTCAGATTTAAAGACAAATATATATGGACAGGGATGTCCTTTATGACATTACAGTTAATTCTCATTACTCATGGTAGTTTTGTTCTATAAAGTCACCGCAAACACTGAATTAGAAAATACTGAACCGTTGCTCCTAGGGGAAATACATGGTTAGGTTCCTGCAAGCCTCTTTTCACATTTTCATCAGCTGATCAGAACATATTGTTGTTTTGTGTGTTTCTGTTTAAAGACACCTTGTTGGGGAGAGGGATAAATTGGAAGATTGGGATTGACATATACATACTACTATGTATAAAATAGGTAACTAATAAGGAACTACTGTATAGCACAGGGGACTCTACTCAGTACTCTGTAATGGCCTATATGGGAAAAGAATCTAAAAAAGAGTGGATATATGTATATGTATAACTGATTCACTTTGCTGTACACCTGAAACTAACACAACATTGTAAACCAACTCTACTCCAATAAAAATTAAAAAGAAAAGAGTCCCTCCTCCTAAAGGAAAAAAAAAAAGATACCTTGTTTATATATATTGTTGACTCATTAACATTGAACCCATGGCCAACAGCACTATAACTCATGCCTGAACGAAGCTTATCTCTTTTTTTTTTTTTTTTTTTTTTTTTTTTTGTGCGCTTTTTTTTTTTTCTTTTTTTGTTGTTTTTTTTTAAGCGCTCCGCGGCACGTGGAATCCTCCCGGACCGGGGCACAAACCCACGTCCCCTGCATCGGCAGGCGGACTCTCAACCACTGCGCCACCAGGGAAGCCCACGAAGCTTATCTTATATAAGCTTATATGACACGTGTTTTTCCATAAGGCACATCACAGCCTTCTTGTGCTTAGGAACACTAGGCAGCACTACACTTGGGGGTCCTTTTAAACAGCAAAATCAACAACAAAATGCACAAAAATGCAAAAAAAAAAATGGCACTAAATAAACACATTTGCGTACAGTAGGAAAGGTGAAACAAGAAGGCAGAGTGTCACCTTGTTCGACCTCAGCTGGGAACATGCGTGTCAGGTAACTCAAATTTTTTCACTACTCTGCACATATCCAAAATGACTGCAAGAGTGCCATGAACATTGATTTTAGTATTACAAATAAACTTCAGCAAGTAGGCAAATCCACAAAGACAGAATACACTAATATTGAGGGTCAACTCTATTTATAATACTGAAAGTTTAGAAACTACCTAAATGCCCGCCACATAAACATGAGTCAATATTACATGGTCATTAAAACCATGTTTTGAAGAGTATTGAATGATAATGAAAATATTCATGATATACCGTTCAGTGAAAACAGGCTGGATGGAAATCGACATGTATTTAAACTCAATTTTGTTTGTGTGTATATGTGTAGTATTTCACTGATTTTTCTTTCTGTATACTTTTCTGTGTTAAAAATGTTCAACAATGAATAGATATATATAGTAATCTTATAATACATAAATAAAAGGTTGGTGATAGGTATCTCCTGCTTTACAGTCCAACGTGAAATGATAAAGGAAGATGGAGAGGAAAACCTGGGAAATCATGACAGCCACTTGGCACAGTCTGAATCACACTCCTCAAGCAGCTCTCCAGAAGCCCACTGGGAAGAAGGCCGAGAAGTCATCCCAACTTTCTTTAGTACCATGAACACCAGGTATTCTGTACTCTCTAAAATCACTGACAGTCGGATACGAGCTTTCCTTCTGGAAAGTCAATGTTGGCGTTCCTTTCAGGGGATGGCGTATCCTAACAGAATAGAGAATGTGGCATACCAAGCATCTGCTTTACTGTTCACCTTGCCTGAAGCAGTGGATGAGAAGGAACCGGATTGTGAGAGTACACTCGGTCAACAAGTTTTAGCTTGCTTTGGTGGATTATCTTTGGAAAATGATTGTATTAGACTGTGTTATAATAGAAGAACAGTCACTGGGGCATATTTGTGAGATGAAGTTAAATGATTTGACCTACAGAGGGGCAGCTGTTTTCACGACTGCCTGTGAACTGCAGAGCATGCTAATGTT
>NW_020174149.1:7610893-7653508 GCF_003031525.2 Neophocaena asiaeorientalis asiaeorientalis
TTTTTTTTTTTTTTTTTTTTTGCGGTACGCGGGCCTCTCACTGCTGTGGCCTAGGCCCAGCGTCCATGGCTCACGGGCCCAGCGCTCCGCGGCACGTGGAATCCTCCCGGACCGGGGCACAAACCCACGTCCCCTGCATCGGCAGGCGGACTCTCAACCACTGCGCCACCAGGGAAGCCCACGAAGCTTATCTTATATAAGCTTATATGACACGTGTTTTTCCATAAGGCACATCACAGCCTTCTTGTGCTTAGGAACACTAGGCAGCACTACACTTGGGGGTCCTTTTAAACAGCAAAATCAACAACAAAATGCACAAAAATGCAAAAAAAAAAATGGCACTAAATAAACACATTTGCGTACAGTAGGAAAGGTGAAACAAGAAGGCAGAGTGTCACCTTGTTCGACCTCAGCTGGGAACATGCGTGTCAGGTAACTCAAATTTTTTCACTACTCTGCACATATCCAAAATGACTGCAAGAGTGCCATGAACATTGATTTTAGTATTACAAATAAACTTCAGCAAGTAGGCAAATCCACAAAGACAGAATACACTAATATTGAGGGTCAACTCTATTTATAATACTGAAAGTTTAGAAACTACCTAAATGCCCGCCACATAAACATGAGTCAATATTACATGGTCATTAAAACCATGTTTTGAAGAGTATTGAATGATAATGAAAATATTCATGATATACCGTTCAGTGAAAACAGGCTGGATGGAAATCGACATGTATTTAAACTCAATTTTGTTTGTGTGTATATGTGTAGTATTTCACTGATTTTTCTTTCTGTATACTTTTCTGTGTTAAAAATGTTCAACAATGAATAGATATATATAGTAATCTTATAATACATAAATAAAAGGTTGGTGATAGGTATCTCCTGCTTTACAGTCCAACGTGAAATGATAAAGGAAGATGGAGAGGAAAACCTGGGAAATCATGACAGCCACTTGGCACAGTCTGAATCACACTCCTCAAGCAGCTCTCCAGAAGCCCACTGGGAAGAAGGCCGAGAAGTCATCCCAACTTTCTTTAGTACCATGAACACCAGGTATTCTGTACTCTCTAAAATCACTGACAGTCGGATACGAGCTTTCCTTCTGGAAAGTCAATGTTGGCGTTCCTTTCAGGGGATGGCGTATCCTAACAGAATAGAGAATGTGGCATACCAAGCATCTGCTTTACTGTTCACCTTGCCTGAAGCAGTGGATGAGAAGGAACCGGATTGTGAGAGTACACTCGGTCAACAAGTTTTAGCTTGCTTTGGTGGATTATCTTTGGAAAATGATTGTATTAGACTGTGTTATAATAGAAGAACAGTCACTGGGGCATATTTGTGAGATGAAGTTAAATGATTTGACCTACAGAGGGGCAGCTGTTTTCACGACTGCCTGTGAACTGCAGAGCATGCTAATGTTGTGTTTTCACTCTTTCCTCCTCTGTATCACCAAATTGTTTAGCTTTAGTGACATTGAACTTCTGGAAGACAGTGGCATTCCCACAGAAGCATTCTTAGCATCATGTTATGCTGTGGTTCCAGTATTAGGTAAGATTGCTGGATTTGCCTTAAATTCATAGTCTCTAGAATCTGTTTCACTGCAGTTATTTTGTAGTAGAAATATGCTGAACTATGTGTGCAGTGAGATGACCCTTCTTATCTACCTCTTCATATCACTAGGCACATATACTTAAAACTGTGCGACCTTAAGCATTATTACATATTTCTATTTCATTTCTAATTATGATTAATATTGACCTTAGAGTTGTGTAATGAAAAAAGGGAATTCTGTTTTCTAGAAATCTTACTTAAGAGCAAAAGTGAAAGTAGTTGAGGAACAGATCTTCAAATCTGTTGGTACTATGAAAAAACATTTTACCAGCTAAAACATTTTTCAGATTAAAAAAATATATATATATAACTTTATTTAAGTTTAAATTACATTTACTTTTTATAGAGCCAGTAATACCAGGAATTGTTAATGTGTTGAAATTGGCTATATAATCCACTTAACTCTGTATCTCTTTTTTAAATCAAGGTATATCTTGCATAGAACTTAACTGTTATAATTCAGTGAGTTTTGACACATGCATCTACCTATGTAATCCACACCTCTATCAAGGCAGAGAATGTTTTCATCACCCCAGAATGTTCCCTATGCCAGTCAGTCCACAACCTGTCACCCAGCCCAAGGCAACCATACTGATTTCTGTCACCATAGATTAGTTTTGCGTGTTCTAAAATTTCACATAAGTGGAATCATGTTACGTACTCTTGCATTATTATACTCTTGATAGTGTAATGTT
Organism: Neophocaena asiaeorientalis asiaeorientalis; assembly: GCF_003031525.2. Classification (NCBI taxonomy): domain Eukaryota; kingdom Metazoa; phylum Chordata; class Mammalia; order Artiodactyla; family Phocoenidae; genus Neophocaena; species Neophocaena asiaeorientalis. Next base: position 7,613,206 of record NW_020174149.1, read on the forward strand.
TTCACCTTTGTTGTTACATGTATCAGTAGCTCATTCCTTTCTATTGCTGAATAGTATTCTATTAAGTGACTATACCCCGTTTTGTTTATTCATTCTCCTACTGATAAACATTTGGGTAGTTTCTTGTTTGGGGCTATTATAAGTGAAATTGCTCTGAACGTTTTTGTGTCTGTGGGCACATGTTTTCATTATTGAGTAAACACCTAGGGGTGGAATTGCTGATTCATAGGGTTTATACATGTAATTTCATAAAGAGTGGTTGTACCGTTGTGTACTTCCAATAGCAAAATATGAATATTCTGGTCGCTTCACATCCTCACTAGCACTTGGTGGTGTCAGTATTTTTGGTTTTAGCCATTTCTGTGAGTGTTTGGTGGTATCTTGTGGCTTTAATTTGTATTTCTCTGGTGACTAATGATGTTGAGCACTTTTTCATATGGTTATCGACCTTTGCTATCTCTTCCATTGTGAAGTCTGTTCAAATCTTTAACCTATTTTTAAAAGTTGGTTAATTTTCTTTTTATTATTGAATTGAAAGAGTTCTTTGTATGTTCCGAATAACATTTCATTGTAGACATACTCATTATGAATATTTTCCCCCAGACTATGACTTCATTTCTTTTCTTAATGATGTCTTTTGAAGAGCAGGGTTTTAAATTTTCATTAAATCCAATTTATCTATGTTTTCTTCTTTTATAGTTAGTGCTTTCAGTATCCTAAAAGATCTTTGCTTATCCCCAAGGTCATGAAGATAGTCTTCTGTGTTGTCTTCTACACTTTTTATTTTTGATTTTAAGTTTACATCTGTGATCCATCTTGGAATCAGTTTTTTATGTGGTGTGAGGTAAGGGTTGAGATTCCTTCTTTTTTTTTTTCCTTTATCTGGTTGTTTAAGAACCATTTGTTGAAAAAGTATCTTTTTTCCCTTTTATATTACCTTGGCAGCGCTTTGAAAACCAGTTGACCCTGTAAGTGTGGGTCTATTTCTGGACTCTCTTTTGTTTCAACCATCTGTTTTTTTTTCCTCATCCTAGTATTATAGTATCTTAATTACTGTGTAAGGCTTGAAATCAGATAATATATTCTTCCAGTTTTGTTCTTCTTTTTCAAGATGTTTTGGCAATTCTAGGTCCTTTGCATGTCCATATAAATTTTAGCTGTTAAAATGAATGTCAATATTATGACATAGTATGAGTGTGTTTCATGTTTGGTAATTGCAATCAATGTTGCTTTTGTTGTGGTCATCCATTTACAATGCTTGGTGTCAGTTTATTTATCTCTTGTAAAAATAAAATACAGTGTGTGTGGTGGGGGGGGAAAGGAAGAATCATGGGCCATGCATGCTTCCCATTACTTTAAGGGAAAAAGCAAAGCTGCCCATCCCACTAATTCAACCCCAGAGAGGAAGAAGAGCCCTGATACAGATCAAAGAGAAAAACTAAGACCGTATCCAGGGGTCAGTGTACTAGAGTGGACCTTTCCAAAGATGTGTGGAGGGTATCAGAGTTCCCATCCTCCTTCCACGACTCCTCTTCACTCTCCTGGATAGGATAAGCAAGGACAAAGTGGAGCCCACAGAGTAGGGGGACATGCAGGTGGCTTCCACATGGTCCAGTTGGCCAAAGAAAGGAGAGTCTATATACACACTGGGACTAGAGGTTGAAGGGGATTTTTTTTTCCTGTAGGATTCCTGGGACCATACATTCTTTGATAAGCATGTATGACAGTAGGAGGCAGGATAGAATAGCAGTCTGATGGGAGAGCTACAAGGTAACTCCAATTCCACCCTACACAGTAGTTATGGTCAATAATACAAGTTATCCCTCTTATCATGAAGATGCCAGGAGTCTTAAGTCTTAAACCTTAAAATCAGAGAAATCATAAATATTTCTCTGTATAAATAAAAATAAATCTCATTACATATATCCCAAACATACACAGAAACAGAAAAGGACTATGGTTTAGGAATAAAAAAAGGAGTAAGATAGTAAAATGCAGTATTCTGATAAATGTACTGGTTTTCTGTACTAAGCCAGTAAACCACTCAAAACTTAGTGAGAGTAAGTAAAACATAAGTACTACCAACTGATTTTTTTGAATAGATAGAGGCATTTCTGAATAAGACATACTGTATTATATAAGACACAAAAGAGAGCTTATTCTATGTGTCCCATTGTGATTTTTTTTTGAAGTAATGAATCTTGAAAACCTTTCAATAAACATATATGATTTTCTTACTATTTCTTTTAAAAAAATCCTGTTTTTTTAGGATTTTTTGGATTAGGATTACATTGAATCTGTAAACCAATTAGTAGGAAATTGACATCTTAAACAACATTGAGTCTTCTAATCCATGAATGTGCTGTATCTCTCATTTACTTAGGTCTTCTTTATTTTCACAACAGTTTGTATCATGTAAAGGTCTTACACATCTTTTGTTAGGAATAACTTTTAGAATTTTATGTTTTTTTATGCTATCTTGAAAAGTATTTCATTTTCCAGTTGTTTATTAATAGCATATAGATACAATTGACTTGTACATTGAGTTGTTTTTTACAATCATGAATGAGTTAATTTATAAAATATATTTTTCTGTGTTTATTGAAATTATCATGTTTTTTTCTTGTACTCAATGTAATAAATTACATTGTTTGGATGAATTTAAGCCTGCTATCTTGCTGTCTGTTTCTACCATCTTGCTACTTATTGTCTGTTTGTCTCGTGTGTTCTTCCTTGTTTACTCCTTTCTTGATTTCCACCCAATTAATCAATTATTTTTTTGTATTCTATTTTATTTCCTCTTTTAGCTTTTTAGCTACCTATCTTTGTTCCTGCCTTTCTTTTGGATGAGTCAAGTATTTTTTAGAATTTTATTATATTTTCTCTTTTGGCTTTTTGGCTATACCCCTTTGTGTTACTATTTTTAGTTGCTCTTATCCAACAAAAATATTCAGACTACATATATAATTTTAAATTTTCTGGCAAGAATATTAAAATTGTAAAGCAAAACAGATAAAACTAATTTTAATAATGTATTTTATCTACTTGGTATATACAATATATCATCTGAACATGGAATCAATATAAAAGAATCATTATTGAGATATTTGGCATTCTTTTTTTGGTACTAAGTCTTTGAAATCTGGTATATATTTATACTTACGGCATATTTCAGTTTGGAATCGGTACGTTCCAAGGGCTCAATAGCCACACATCTACTGGCTACCGTATTGGACAGTGCAGCCCTAAGGATTACAATGCGCGTTCTAAACTTATAAGGTTATCCTCACCTGCCCTTAGGCCCTTATTATAGTTATTCACTTCAGAGCAGTGAAGTAGAAAAAAGCAATGACAGTGTGGCAGGAACCTTTGAAGCTTATGTTTAGAAAATGATTTAAAAGCAAAAAATAAAAGTTTGGCGGGGGGTGGGGGGGGGGCCTGTTAAATTCATTGCTACTATAAAAAATATTTTCCACTTGAAAAAATTGCTTTTTCAAAGATGTTTTCAATCTTTTCTTCTAGACAAACTTGGCCCTACAGTGTTTGCTCCTGTTAAAATGGATCTAGTTGGAAATATTAAGGTGAATATACTGGCTTGTCTCCGTGGAGACTGTATATTTGGAGGGAGTAGTTGCATGAAATCTCATTCAGAAACAAATGATTGTTGAGTTTTATACTCGGGATGAAAAGTATAGGCCAGCTGTAAGAACCTTTCTCAGAGGAAAAAATACTTTAAAAACAGTACTTTAAAACCCTAAAACTATTTAATTCTAGCTTAAGCCTAACAAGAATCCTCAAACAAATAAAACAGATTACTTGGAAAGCATAAGGACGAAGGTAAGAGAGGCTTAATTCATTTTGATTTCTTAGAGGCCTGGTTGACAAACTTAGGTCTCAACAGTAAACTGACTTGCTTGACAGCTTTAGCACTTTTAACTTAGGTTATTTCCCTGCTTCTCCTGCAGAAAGTAAATCAGAAGTATATAACCAACAAAGAGGAGTTTACCACACTCCAGAAAATAGTGCTGCACGAAGTGGAGGCCGACGTAGCCCAGGTTAGGAACTCAGCTACAGAAGCCCTCCTGTGGCTGAAGAGGTGAGGCAACTGGGGTGGGGCAGCAGTTGAAATCCAGCTTAGTTGAAATGTTACCCCTACCAAAAAAAATTGTTATGCAAAAGAGGCTGCTTCTGAGTGAAAGCTGTAACCCATGTATAGCCTTTTCTAGAAGGCCTGAAGAATAGAATATCGACTTTTTTTGGCCCCTGTCTTGATAGTGATAAACATTGTTAATATTAATAGAATATATAAGATAGGAATCATAAAGGACAGTAAAGCCGATTGGTTTGTCTTTAAGTCAGTGGATCACAAACTGTACTGGCACCAGATTCACCTGGAGGGCTTATTAAAGAACACAGATTGCTCCACCCAAAACCCAATTTCTGATTCAGTAAGTCTGGAGGGGTGCTCCAGAATTTGCATTTCTAACAAGTTCCCAGGTGATGCTGAAGCTGCTGGTGCTGGGACCACATTTTGAAAACCACTGTGTAGGTATTTCAGATAAGAAGCGTCTAGAGCAAGCTAAAGGGAAATCACAGGGAAGAGACTTAGAAAGGACTGCCATGTGACTTGACTTGTTTATTGCTGTGCCCAAGATACTACTGAAAAAGAAGCTGATGTCTGCCATTTATTCATACCCATTCAACATAAGTGAACTTTGAAAATAATATTTCTTCCTCTTTTTTGTTTTAGAGGTCTCAAATTTTTGAAGGGATTTTTGACAGAAGTGAAAAATGGAGAAAAGGACATCCAGACAGCCCTGAGTAAGTGTTATTTACATTTTGGTTGATTAATTGAATAGGATGTGGAATGGAGACCCCTGGAAGAGGAGATAGGGTGTGCTTTTCAAGATCTGATTTTGGTATTTTTCTATTTCATTATTATTAATTGTTTGTTTCTTATATGCTTTGTTAAAAAAGAACTCGAGATAGTGACCTGGTAGTCTAGATCTAACTTATTAAAAATCAGTATCTCTTAAAGAAGAGCTAAATTAATAGAAGAGCCATCTTTTAATCTTAATAGGAAAACCTAATATTTTTAAGAAGTCAGTTCTTCCTAAATGAATCTTGAGATAACTGTGTAGTTTTCTAAAATCTGTATCCAGAGGGAAGCTAGTTTTGGAGACCATAAAAGGGAGGGTGTGGGGAACCCTAGGTTTGCTCTGAAGTAAGATGAAGGGCTGGTCATCATCTTGTATTCCTCAAGTGCCCTATGTGCCCCATTTTTGTGGTGGTAGTTGAGACTCGGATGAAGGCCTTGGTCAAAGGAGATCATCCGACATCTCCAGCATCTTAATGCAGTGACTGGAACGTTGTAGGTACTTAATAAACATTGGGTGGGTGGGTGGATAGATGGATGGATCAATGCACCTGTCGGACCACTTTTGGAAAACATTGAAGACTTGGAAGCATCCTCATAGTGCCACTAACAGACTGGCTAAACTCTCAATCTTGGTCTCTAGGAAATCCTTCCAGGATGGGCATTGAGGTGAGCAGATGGGAGTGAGATTTCCATATTACTTTGAAGCCCTGTATTATTATGATGTAGAGAAGCACATGGTCAGGCTCTAGGCAGTCATGATTATAAATAATGAAATGAATGAGTTAGATACTTCTGCTGGGGAGGAGGAGCCAGTGTTCACACAGCATTTTATCAATGTCAGGGGTGAGTTCTTCCTTTTGTTAGTCCTCCCTTTGGGTCATGAATCTTGAGGGATCCTGCCCCTGTGTGATTTTCCCAGGCCTCCCTGTATAGAAACTTGCTGATGTGCCATGAAACAATAAAAGCTGATATTTCTGTAACACTGTATAAAAAATTTAGACAACCTAGTCCTCACATCAGTCCATTTTTACAGGTTAGGTAACTGAAATTCTGAAAGATCAAAAGACACGCTAAGACCACAAAGGATCTGAAGCAGGGTCATTTTGGGATCCTCAGCTGTAAGGTCCTCATTTCTCCCACAGAAGGTCTTCTCCACCATCCCTGAGCTACCTGCATTTTGGGGTTTCTCATACATCCTTGAATTTCCAGGACTGTCTCAGTTATATCCTCCCCTAAGTGTCCTGATTTCAGTATTAAAAATATATTCACCACGACTATTAGGACTCCCTAACCAGTCTCTATCAAACTTGATGACTTTGTGGAGTGATTAAGATCATGGGCTTTCTGGATAGGTGCCCTTAGGCAATTTACTTAACCTTTGTGTGCCTCAGTTTCCTCATCTGTAAAATGGGAATGATGACTTGATTTCCCTAATAAGATTGTAGTAAAGATTAAATAGATTTATGCATGTGAAAAGATTAGAAATTTGGTACATAATAAGCACTTAATAGAGGTTAGCTTCTATTGTTGTTTATATTCTCATCATCGTGACATATACAAAGTTGATAACCTACCAGAAAATGGGACTTATTTGTCCCAAATCACAAATGGAAAGTTACCAAGCTCAGCTACCAAGCCTGAAATTTCTCTCCAGACTGACTTCTTAGTATGGAAGTTTCACACTGGTAGGAAGACTCCACCACCTGCAGGAAATGCAGAAGATACGGGATTCAGCACTGTGTGCGTGGTGGACTCCACACGTCACAGGATGCTACTGCTTTCTGATGGCTGGCTGTGTGAGGGCAAGTGGGGAATGCTAATCTCATTACCCCTCTGCTGGAGCTGGGATTGAGGAGAACCCAGCTGCTTACCGGACACAGCAAGTGAAAAGAAAAGCTTTGCCCCTTGGAGGTGGAGAGACAGTTGAGGATATACCCTTTCTGCCCTGCCCCCATCCCTAATTCTGCCCCCCTTCCTCCCCTATCTTTTACTGGGTTTGAAAGCTGGGCCTAGAGATGTTGACTTTATGAAGAGAGAGGAGACTTGAAGGGCAAATGCTGCTTCAAAACTGAAATAATCACAGCCAGTCTCAGCTTTTCCTTCCTTTTCTTCCCTGCCGGACTGTTTTCAGTGGAAAGGAAAAGGGACCATAAATTTGAGATGTTCATCCTTGATGCTCAGGATTATTTCAGAGGTCTTCATGATTTAAATCATCTTTGCTTACCGGGATCCCTAGTTTCCTGCTGCTCTGCAATGTGGAGAGAGAAAGCTCCCCTAACCAGCCCCCTTCCCTCTAAACACAGACACAACAAGTTCTGTGCAAGCAAGTAAGAGAGGTTTATGAGAAATGTTTACACATTAACTATGCAGAACCCACAGGCTGCTTGTTGCCTATTTCTTCCGGATTGCTGGCTTCTTTTTTCTCATTTTGAAGTCACAGGCTTTATAAGCAGAACTGATATTTTATCTAAAATGAGATAGTTTAGGTATGTAAGTAAAAGAGTGGGTATGTGCGATTTTTATGCCACATACAGGCAAATTAGCTTGCATTTTTTATTCTGAAATTGAGTTTGAGTTATTGTAATAACAGCCACCGTTTATAGAGCACCCAGTGTTGGCATAACACTAGGTTCTCCATAAACATTTTATTTAATCTTCTGAGCACTCCCCTTTTACAGCAAGTACACTGAGGTTTAGAGAGGATAAGTACTTTCCCTAGGGTCTCAGATCTAGATCAGTGGTTCTCAGAGTGGTCCAAGGACAGCAACATCTTCATCACCTGGAGACTTATTAGAAATGCAGACTACTGGGTCCCACCTGACACCTGCTGACTCAGAAACTCCCGAGGTGGGGCCCAGCAAATGCGTGTGTTCACAAGTCATGCAAGTGATTCTAATCCATGCTCAAGTGTGAGACCCATTCATCTAGAGCTGGGATGTTGAAGCTCACCTGTCACTAGGCTACATTTGGTTATTTGGGAATTTTGACTGCATCTAAGTGATTATTAAATAAGCAGGAATAAAAGTACTGAAATTAGTTACCCATAGCATCAGTTAATTTTGCCTCCTTTTCATGATAATTGGCTGGTTACCCAATGGCTGAAAACTTTTCTTAACCTAGGAACAGCAAGACAATTAGTAGGGATAAAATAAGGATAAACCTTGGATGACACTCCCAAATTTGAAAACACTGCTTAAGAAAGGTTTTGAGGTAACTGCTCATAATTTTGGATAGTCTTAGTGGCTTTGAAAATGGGAGGTGATATGTAACAGTCCTAAATGACACAATGGAAGCCTTGACATCTATTAACTCTCTGGAAAATGCATGTATAGTCATTGTATTGCTGCAGTTCTGTGACCTAGAATGAGTTTTCAGCAATCGGAAGGAGGCCTTGGGCTTTATACTGCCCCCTTTTGCATCTGAGCCATCACCTGAATTCCCCATAACGATGATCAGAGTGGAATATTTTGGGTGGTCTCATGCCAAGAGCTGCTCTGAACTCTAGTGTCCTCTGACATTCTCTAGAGATCACTCTAAGGAAAGAGTTGGGTACACAAGGCAAATGTGTTTAATGGTCCACCCTGTAGCTGAGCCCCTCCATTCACAGATGCCACATCAAGAAGAGGCTTTGGAAAGCATCTTTGTAGGTGAAATGAAGAAAAGTTGCTCTGCCATTTCATGCACCGTTGTACTAAATATTATGTGTTCTGCACTATCCCCAGTGGGATAGCATATTGCCACATCCCTCACCTCGGAATGATTCCGTAAATGTCAGGTAAACATTAACCTAACCAAGATCTGGAGCACAGAATAGGAGAAAAAAAAAAGGTAGAGGAGGCTCACTTACGCATTTAATATGAAAGGCTTTCACAAACAAGGAGAGCTATATGAGAGAGATGAAGTTAGAACTCATAATCAGATATTTGACACCAAATCATAACTTGACTAATTATTCTGGAAGTACCGGGGAATGTGAATCAAGTCATGCCGTTTCCAGAACTATTAACAGCATGTGCTTCTAATGGCAGAATTGGCTTACAGTACAAGTTTTCTTCTCGATGGTGCCTGGAGGTAACAAAGGATATCTCTGGGTACTTGTTCCATCTCTGTCAACTGGTTATTGAGTTGGCTTTTCTCCATACAATTCATTTTGCCCAAAGCTTAGTCACTGTAAAGAACTTGGGGGTACTTTCCTAGTAGTAGGTTTTTTAAAATTATATCAGATATTTATCATTTGACCAAATATGTAAATACAGTACCATCTACTACCTCATAACCCCATTACTTCCAGAGAAGATCTTCATCCAGAATTTGTAGTTTATCGTTATATAATGAATGTTTTTATACTTTTACTATATATTTATGTGTCCACAAACAGTATCTAGTAATGTATTGCATGTTTTAAACTCATGTACATGGTGTCACATTATACACATTCTTCCTTTTTCACTCAGTAGTTTCAGATTTATTCACTGCTTATTCACTTTCAAACCTTTCTTTGTTCGTGATTCTTGCCTAAGGACTTCCTAGTTTAGCTCATTTGCAGAACTGAGATGATTGTCACTTCCTGAGCTCAGTGAATGATTGATTTCACCCTTTTCTGGCTTTGCTTGTCTACTTCTCAAGCTGCCTCCTAAGACTTAGATTTGCATTTCTCCTTTGCCCTCTCTACCACCCAAAGTAACTTTGCAAATTCTCACTAATTATAGATTTACAATAGAGAAACACTCTCATCTATTCTGTTCCTGGACAGAATAGCTATCCACCAACAGTAATGGAAAGGTAGTTCTTGTTCAGATGCTATGATAGGTTGAGGCATAATCTCTAAATACCTCATAGAAAGTTTTTGACTAACCATTAAAGAAGTCAAATCTGCATCTTTATGAATAGAATATGGTTGCAGTTTTTTCAGGATATGGCTGGGAAAAGGCACGTTTTTCGTTTTCATTATTTTGTTTTATCACAAAGAATAAACATTAGTTTTGTCAAAATGGTTTAATGTGACAAGAATGCCCCAAGTTCTCATTGCTTTTAGCTTTGTGACCTTGGGCAGGTAACTCTCTCTGGGTCTTCTATTTTTTCACCTGTAAGAGGAAGAGAATTGGGCAAGGTGATTGTCAACACTTCCTACTTAGAAATTTTGACTCAGTTTCTAAGGAACTGACAGATTTCAGAGAACTGGGAGAAGGGAATCATTTATGTCTTTCAGAGGCCAAAAATACTTCCAGATTATAGAACATGCATCATGATAATGAATGGGTATTATAGTGAAGATTAATGTATTTCATTATCAAATCTTCTCTGGGTAACCAAAATAGGTCAACGCTTAGACTTCATCCTAATTTAATGCAGCCTCACATGGCAGGGATATTTGCAGCCCTCGAAGTCAGCTAAAGACTTGGGGCAAGTCCTTTTCATTTATGAGTTTTATTTTATTTGTTGGTTTTCAATTGTGGAGGTGGTCTTCCTAGGCCTGAGTCAGGACCTGGCCTAAATTCTCTGCCTCCCTCTTCTCCCATTAGACTTACTGGCCCACATTTTGCCCAGTGGGACTCTTCTCTGGCAAGATGCAGGCACAGCAAGGAACAACTGCCTTCTCTAGAAGGGCTGGGGGGAGACACAGATCGTGTTGCTGTACAAACACTCTCCCTTCCTTAGACCAGGCTGCCCCTCTTACTTGGACTCACAGCATCCTTGTTTTCTTCCTGTCCCATAGAAGGGAGCATGGAGAAGGGTTTCTGGGCTTTTTTGAGTGGTTGACTTCACAGGCAAAGTGTAGGAAAGGCATAAGGCCCCTGAGGTTGGAGTAGCACTGGATCCAGAGCCCTTATAAACAGGCAGTTTGTCTGCCAGGTGAACTCTGGAGCCGAAGGCTCAGGGACCAGGACAGCGGTCAGCTGCATTTGCTGCATACCGTAAAGAAATACTGATCTCCTTTTACTTCCCTACCACAATTCCAAATCAGAATGATCGTGACTGTTAGTAGAAGAAAATAATACTGTCTGTATAGGAAAAAAGACTTAAGAGAATATACCTCCAGAATGCCCTCTGTGGTTACCTCTGGGAGGCATGATTATAGGTTTCTTTAGTTATTCCCTTTTTGCATTTTCCTGAACATTATTTGTGAAATCAGAAAAAAAGCAGTAAGTGTTATTTTAAACTACCACTGTGCCTCAGGTGGGAAGTTTAGAATCCTTGACACGGCATAAAAAAGGCCCTCACAGTTTGGCCCCAGCCCCAGTGATCTGCAGCCCTACTGGACTGTTCCCCCTTCATGCCACCATCTCTCACAACTCCATGTAGCTTTCTCTGTCTGCAGCCCCAGGTACCACCCTACTCTCTGCCCTATCCAGCCTTTGAGACTCCTTTGGAGAATTCTTTCTGTGCCCTTGCTCCCAGGCTGGATTCATCTCTCTTTCTTTTCCTGTAGCACTGGATAGAGATCTCTGTTATAGCAGTAGGCAGTTTGCATAACGATGATTTGTTAAAGGCTGGCTCTCTTATAAACCCATGAACTTCCTGAGGGCAAGGGACTGAGTTTAAATCACCCAGTGATCCCTGCTGCCTTGCACTTAGTAAGGGGCAGTGGTAGACTCGCACTCAATTCTTGCTGAATGGAGCAGCTGTTCCATCACAGATGTCTACGAGCAGATTGTAATGGCACTAAGTTTCATCTACTGATTTTTTTTTTTTTCTTAAGAAATTAAGATGTAGTCTGCTATAGTATACAAGACATTTTATTAATAATTATTAGGTGTACCTACTTAATAACAATTTGTAGAATGGGAGGTTTTTTTTTTTTTAGATGTTGGGGGTAGGAGTTTATTAATTTATTTATTTTTGCTGTGTTGGGTCTTTGTTTCTGTGCGAGGGCTTTCTCCAGTTGCGGCAAGTGGGGGCCAGTCTTCATCGCGGTGCGCGGGCCTCTCACTATCGCGGCCTCTTGTTGCGGAGCACGGGCTCCAGACGCGCAGGCTCAGTAGTTGTGGCTCACGGGCCTAGTTGCTCCACGGCATGTGGGATCCTCCCAGACCAGGGCTCGAACCCGTGTCCCCTGCATTAGCAGGCAGATTCTCAACCACTGTGCCACCAGGGAAGCCCCTCATCTACTGATTTTTAATGGCATTTAATACCTTACATGGATTAGGATAAAAAGAAAGAAAGTGTTCCCACTATACCTCTGTGACTCACCTCATGATGTTTTCCATGGACTGTACACCTTCTTACCAGCCCAGATGGCTCCTTAGACGGTTAGAAATTTGACTGTCTTACTGATTTACTGCAGAGGCTGTGCCTAGTATTTCCTGCCCGTCTGCACCCATACGCTAGCAACCCTTTCTTCACTAAGGTCTTAGATACCATCTAAAATGTCCCTGATAACATCTGTCTCCTTAGAGAATCAGATAGGTTTTAAGTGTGGCTTACATTGAAGACTTGTATCTTTGACACTGTCTTAGCCTACAGACTGTTCTCCTAAGAAAAAGATTGAATTTAATCTTGATTTCTCCTTTAGGCTATTTCTAAGAGCCCTTTGTGCCCTTGAATTTATTGATTTTTATCATTTCTGCTTTAGCTTCACCACACTGGATGCTGGCATTTCAACCCATTCCTAAAACTTTAGATAGCCAGCGAAACCTGCTGTTAGAATTCAAACGTACAGTCTTCTTTTATACAAAATATAATGTATTTTATGCAAACTTGAATTATGTAAAATTGATACATGGTATGCTAAAAGTATTAATAAAGCCTCACCCAAATTTTAAAAATAGAAATTGACAAGAATTACATCATTTCAAAGCTAGAGAGCTTGAATAAATTGTAAAGTGTTCAAGCTACAGCCACATGGCAGTGCTGTTTTGCCCAGTAAAATGCAGATACCTGATGTTCTTTGGCAGTATTCTGTGAACCACACTGCTTTTTACTGCATAGGAGCCTGTGGTTGTGGATTTGGTGTCTTTTTTTTTTTGTTATTTTAACATCTGCTCTTGTTATAATTTAAAATGTCTTTATATCCTATTACAGTGTCGCCCAAGCATTGATTAAATGGTTGATGGTGGTGCTTGTACTGGTGTTGAAACTAGCCCATGAAAATAAATAAGTTTGGAATAAAATTTAGATGTGGTAAAACATGATAAAGAAGGTCAGACAACCCCTATGATACTCTGTGCTGTAATTTAGGAGTGTGAGGACTCTGTAGACCACTGGAGATGATACTGAGAAAATAAAATGGAGCATTGAAATAAAAATGCACTGTGGTGATGTAGAGCTGTGCCCTCCTGAGAACGCATTTATTCCTGTGGAAAAATCAGTTTTGAATTTTGCATATATTGAATTATTCAAAGCCTTCAGGAACACATCCCTTGCATAAAATACAGTCATCTTGTTCTCGAGATTTTTTTTTGGTAATTAAAATTATTATATAGCAGTTTTTAAATCTCCTTTTAAAAAAACTCACTGGGACAAAAATAATAGGTTTTTATCTTTAAAGTCTAGAATGTGAATGACTTTTATCAATAGGCCTCACCATTTACTTTATATCTACCTTAATAACTTCAAGCTGTTCTTTCCATAATAGTTTTAAAGGTTCTTTCCATAAAAGCTTTAAAACTGTATATCCAGGGTCATAGGGACATCTAGGACAAGCATTTGACATCCCAGAATAGAATGTTAGAATTGAAGAGAACCTTAGAGTTCATTTTACAAAGAGGGAAACAGATGGTTAGAGAGGTCAGCTAAGGGACTGGCTCAGGATCACACAACATTTCAAAGAACTGCATTTTTATATTTTTATAGTGTATTTTAAATTGTATTTAGTTTCTATATTACAGTATCTTTTCCTCCCTCTTTACTTCCTTATATGTATTGAATTTTCCAACCATGATAATAAGCTGAAGTTGAGATATGACAGAGGGTAAGAGTGGAAATACCAATTTTTCTTTAAAAAATAATCTCTGTAGGCTTTTTTCCTACTCAAGACTTTTGGGGTACATAATCTCATAATTCAGCTTTTTTTAATCAGTTTCTAATACCAATAGGAATGTGCTACTACATACATTAGAAAGGACATGATACAAATAGCGCATCAAATTCTGATGAAATTGTTCCTCACCGAGTTTTTCTTCTTTTCAAGATAACGCATATGGTAAAACATTACGGCAACACCATGGCTGGGTAGTTCGAGGGGTTTTTGCGGTAAGTAATCCTTCCCTCCTAATGTTCTGATGGTCACAGCAAGGTGTTTTGTTTTGCTTTGTGTGTGTGGTGTTTCTGTTTGTTTTTGAGAATAAGAACGAAATATTGCTTATTTCATTTAAGTCTGTAGGTCTTTGTTGTATGGAAATGTTGGCAATAAAAAGTAAGAAAAGACTGTTAGAATGTGCTTCACCTTATCTAGTTCCAGTGACCCTGAGAAGATTTGTCTCAGAAGTGGTTGCCTTCTGATGTGGTAGTAAAGAGTGTCAGTGTAGAGATAGGCAGGAAGCTGTCGAATGCTCACCATTGAGGGGAAACGAGTGGTGGTTTGAAGCCCATAGCTCCCTCTGCTGCCTGTTAAAGTCAATCCTGTTCATTCTCAGATTTTAGTCAGGTTTTTTTCCCCTAAATTGAATTTTGTCTTGAATATTAACTGACCTGGATTGCCAGTGGCTAGGACTAGAAATATCTTCTTACCCAGTTATTTTCTTTATGGAGGTGTTTGTATTCATATGTTTGGGCTCCTGTTAGCTACCGCTCCTTCCTTCCCTGCGTGACCTAGGAAGAGCACACGCCTGAGAATCATAGTCCCCCGGACAAATCACTGAGCCTGCTTTGTAAAATAGAAGGAGAAGATGGCCCCTTTATGTCAGCAGTAATACTCTGTTATTCTCTCATCTGGGGAGAGGTCAGCCTTAGTCAGGTGCAGCCATGAAAAGGCGGAGCCTCATGTAGTGGTACAGTAGGAAATGTCATAGAATATGAGTGTTGTTTGGAAGGTCGGGGGATTAAACATACCCTTGCAGATGATGGTCTTTTACTAATTTAAAGCATGGGAGACATCGTTTGCCTAAGGTAAGAACTGTTCAGGTCATGATTTACTCGGAGGCAGGTAAAGAAAGTGGGAAGAATTTACCGTGGAAGAAATCAAATTTTAGTGAAAATGAAACATTTTTGAAAGCATAGAGGTGACTAGCTCTATGTCCTGCTGTTCACTGGAATAGGAGCCAGACCAGTTGCAGCCACTGACTGCCCACACTTACCTTCAGTGCATGTTTAATAACATAATAATAGTTACCATTTGGCTGTTGGACACTTACTGTGTATCAGGCACTGTGCCTGGCACTTCTGTGTTCACTATCTTTGGTAATCCTCAGGATTAACTCCCACTATTTTACAAGTTCAGAACTGTTTGTTCCAGTCCCAGAGTGAGGCAGTGGCAGAGTCCAGGTCTAAACCCAGATCTGCTGTCTCCGAGGCTGGTGCTCATCCCACACATCACAGCTCTCCACAGTGAAGACAGAATAACTGAGAAACTGCTAGTGAGAAATTAGGCAAAGGATGCTGCCGCATTCATCAGTCTCCCTGAGTAAATACTGTGATTGCCTACAGGTACCTTGGTGAGGTGACAGAGCATAAAAACACTGAGCTGCACCATTTATAAGAAGCATAAATGTGGTTTGGGGTTGTTTTATTTTTTCAGTATAGAGGGCAGAGTTTAATCCTGAAATATTATTGATGATCCGAGATGTTGCCAACAAGAATGAAGCTATGGCACAAAATTTATCATAAGCATGAGTCTTTAAAAGAACATTTTAACTTACAGGATGTTTCCCAATATATAGTAATTTAGACTCATTGTAAAAAAAAAAATTTTTTTAATTATGGAAGAATAGAAAGGGTAAAAATTAAAATTGTCCATAATCTCACCACTCTATAATAAGGATTTTTAACATTTTTGTGTTTTACCTTCTCAGCTCTTATTTTCATATACTTTTACATATCCTCTTCAATATGGTCCTATTTCATTTCATATATTTATATAAATATCTACTTATAGATACTTATATTTTTATATTTACATGTTTGTTTTATGTGTATAATTACCTTTATTTTGTATACCTACTCTGTATATGCATATAAATTTTTTTGACGTTTAGCTGGTTGTATAATTTTGTATTCTTTTTCTCCACTTTTTAACTTTTTATATTTTCTAGTTTTATTGAGAAATAATTGACAGACATTACTGTATGTCTAAGGTGCACAGCATGACGGTTTGATTTACATGCATTGTGAAATGCTTACCACAATAGCTTCAGCTAACATCCATCTTCTCATATAGATACAATTCAAAAAAAAGAAAGGAAAAAATTTTTCTCCTTGTGATGTGAACTCTTAGAATTTACTCTTGGAACAAGTTTGCTGTGTATCCAACAGGAGTGTTAGCCGTAGTCTTCCCCACTTATTTTTAGGGACTGCATAATATTTCCCTAGTATGGAGGTACCATAATGTATTTGCCCAAATCTCTGTGTTGGAAATTTCAGCTGCTTCTAAATTTGTTTTTACAGACAGAACAGCATCTGTTTTTATGCATTTTTGACTAAAACTGTTATTTCCTCAAAATACGTTCCTAGAAGTAGAATTGCTATGTCTAATACCAAGAAACTACAGCCACAACTTAGAATTGGAGCACTTACCATGCACTAGATGTTGTTTTAAGTGCTTTACTTACATAAAGTTATTAATCGCATAACTCTGAGGTAGGTTCTCTTATTTTCCCTGCTCATAGACAAAGAAACCGGAAACACATAGAAGTGAGGTAATACACCCAAAGTTACAGAGTAAGAACATTTTGAAGACTTGATATTATTGCCAATAGTTTTTCAAGTTGCTGGTTTTTAAGAAAATAGATTATGCTGAGCATTTGGCAACAGCCTTTTCAATAGAGGAGCTACCTTTCAGTGTCTCTCCTGTTATTCTCTAAGTCATCCCTACTTTGGAAAGTTTATTGAGTTTTCTAATGTTCTAATTAAAATTATCAGGGGCAAATTCATTTAACTAATCTTGGTTGCTCAGGGAAGTGGCTTTTACGCTCAAGGAATTTGACTTATTTACCAGACAAATAGTGAACTTTTATCTTCAAACAGTTACCGTCTGTGGAACTGATGGCCAGTCTAGGCTCTGCCTCTTTCTGTGGCTCCGTTTTGGCTTCATCTTCAGTTGAGTTCTGTTATTGTTTCCCAGATACACTCGGCTGCATCCCAGTCCACTAGGAGTCTTTGAGAAATCTGTAGTCCTGGGTTCCACTCTGGAGAAACTTTAAAAATTTTTTCTTTTACTTAAATATATATACGCAGAGTTTTGTTTTGCTTTTTATCACAGAGTCCAAAAAGGTTATAACAAAAAAATAGCAGTTTGTTCCATACTTCTCAGGCTCGCTAAAAGAGGCTGCCACTTTCAACTGCTTTGACTATTTCTTCCAATACCTCTGTAATTCTAAAACTATTTACTGTTCTTTGTGGACTTATCAGTGTTAATCACTGTTGATTTCTGTTATAGGTTAGAAATTAGCTCTCTTAGACCTTACTGTCGCTACCTCACCTCCCCTGCCTCCACCTTCCCTATATAATTATATCACAAGGTAACACTATGATGATGAGCCAGAATTCTGTGATTTTTTTCGTTCTTTCTTACATGAGGTTTACATTTTTCCCCGTACCATCAAATTTCTCAGATCACCATCATTCTGAACTCACGAATGTATCAGATTACCTGTATTTTTTTTCTTGGAGTGTGCCCTTCCAGCACTTTCTAAACTCTTCTTCCAGTCTAAATTGTTGTACTGCTATTGCCCTAGGACTTTTCTTCACAGGTTTTCCTATATTCCATCCCCACCTCACCCTAATTCCATTTCCCAAGTCCTATGACTTCCTATTTCTTGATCCAATCCCTTTTTTTGATGGTACCCAAACTCTAGTAACTTCCTAAGAAAGGGTGCAAGGGAGGTAAATTTTTGAGTTCCTGGAACTATCTTTATTCTGCCCCTTTTTTCCTAGAGTGTTGCTTTGGCTGGTGTAGAATTCTAGGTTAATAGTCATTTTCTCTCAGTACTCTGAAGGCATTCCTCTGATGTCCTCCAGCTTCCAGTGTTACTGTTGTAAAATCTAATGTGCCACTGTGTATAAACTGTTCCTCACCTCCTTCTAGATGCTTTTAGGATCTGTTCTTTATGCCCACATTCTAAAATTTCACCGTGTTCTCCTTTTGGTCTTTATCATTCATTCTGCTGAGCACTTGGATAGGTCTTTAAATCTGGAGACTCATATCCTTCAGTTCTGGGAGACTTTCTCACATTATATTTTTGGACAGTTGCCTTCCCTTCATCCTCTGCTCTCCCTGTACCCCTGTCATTACTTGAGTATTCATTACGTGCCAGGCAGTAGAATAAACACATCCTACATGTCCCATTAATCCCTCAAATGAGGAAAGTGCTCTCAGTCATCTTCTATAGATGAGGAAACTGAGGTTCTAGGAGTTTAATCACCTTGCTTAAATTCCTCAAGCTAATATGTAAAAGATTGGGGATTCAAGTCCAGGTCTCCTCACCCACGCCTGTGCTTTAACCACTGCATAATGCCAGTCACTTTCCGGTTGCAAAAAAGGAGAGGGTTGATCCTCAAAAGACTTTCAATATAAGGAAGCTCAGGGAAGCAACTGCAGAATGATTATTCAAGATTCCAAAAAGTCTCCAGAGAACTCAGCGGAGCCAAACCAGTAGGTGCCAGATAGCAGATTTTAGCAAGCTTAGGGAACAGTTGGCCTGCAAAGGGAGGGGAGCTATAAGGAGCTTAGGAAATCTTCCATCAGGGAAGCAGTGTGGTTGGTGGTGGAGTTGAAAAAGCATAGAGACGATTCTAAGTTCAGATCCCGGCCCTGGCGCTCACTAGCTGTGTGATGTCTCTCTGTCAAATAGGAATGTAAATTTTACAGGGTTCTTACAAAGATTAACTGGGATAAAATACGTTAAAGCATCAGTGTACAAGCAGACAACAAATGTTAACCCCCTTCCTTTTTAGAAAATATTCAAGACTACAAAGGAAATATCCATGTAGTGGGAAATAGGAGACATGCAAAGAAAGTACGTGGAGATGAGATACAAATAGGATGGTGAGGCGCCCTGCCAGGCTGGCCACGTGCCGACAAAGACTGTGGTAGCAGCACGCATGCAGGTCATCCTGAGCGCTCAGCCGGAAGGGGCTGGATCACTGTGAATGAGAAGGGAGCTTTCCTCAAACTGTTTTCCTCTCAGCATTCCCTGACTTGATGGGATTATGCATCCTGAAGACGGCCCAAGAACATACTTGCTTCTTCTAGCCTTAGTGATGTGGTGCTTGACACGTAATTTTCGAGTCCATGAGCTGAAAGGCTGTATGCCTTTTTTTTTCACTCTTGCTCCCCTCGGCTGTGTATGTGTGTGAGTGTGCGTGCACGCATGCGCTTGTGCATGAGTATAGTGTGCAAGAGAGCGAGCCGTGGTGCAGCTTCTCACGGGCAATTCTTTTGCAGTTAGCTCTGAGGGCAGCTCCATCCTATGAAGATTTTGTGGCTGCATTAACCATTAAGGAAGGCGACCACCAGAAAGCAGCTTTCAGTGTTGGGATGCAGAGGGACCTCAGCCTTTACCTCCCCGCCATGGAAAAGCAGCTGGCGATACTGGACACTTTATATGAGGTCCACGGACTGGAGTCTGACGAGGTGGTATGATGTCTGCAGGGCAGCGCCGCCTCCTAACTTCAGGGAATAAAGTTCGCTCAAGTGTTTCGTTGCCCTACTTAATTTCCAGCAGCAGCTTCAGTCCTCTCCAATCCCTTACTTGGGGGGATGGAGAGGAGGAGGCAAAGCCTAGTGCTTTTATGTATAATTTTTTAAATGCAGATATGTTTTGTGTGTTTAAAAATCAAGGTGCTATATATTCAGTTCAAAGGGCCTCCTGGAAACCAAATCATAGCTGTTACACAGACGCGAACGGCGAGTCATAAGAGCAGACTTGACAGATGAGTTTGTTAGTGTTGTGTTTTGGTTTTAGTTTTAATGGGCCACCCAAACCCAAGCTGAAAAAGAGCAATTTTTTTATCAAGGACTGTAACTCTTAGCCAGTGTTTCAATCAATTTAGAATTAGACTAAAAATTTAGAGGGAGCTCAGCCCCTTTGTTGAAGCTATTGAAATATAGAGTTTGCTATTCCTAGACGTCCTGCAAAGAATCCTCTTCTCTGTGGCTCTGTGGGCCAGAGGAGCCTGTGTAGTCAGTGTGTCCGGGACGTTGGTGTGACCAAGCAGTGCCATCCCTGTTTATGGGCCAGGAGACTGGCTCTGAAGAGATGAGTGGTATGTCCTAGCCCCGAGCTGGAGGACAGTATGGGAGGTGTGGGACAGGTCATCTGAGGTGACCCCTGTGCGGTGCACACCCTTTGCCAGCCTGCTTTCCTCGGCATCATCTCAGTTGGACATCAGAGCAAAACCGTGACATTCAGGGATTATTATTAAACTTCAAAAGTAAGGTGTATAGGTCGAGGGCTTTGCTCAGTCACACAGCCACTAAATAGAAGAGCCGCGTGATTTCCACGTGTGATCTGGACCGCCTCTGCATCAAAATCACAGGGAGCGCTTGTTGGAAAAGCAAATTCCCAGGCCTTACCTTGACCTGAAGAACCAGAATGGTGGGATTGGGACTCAGGATAATAAACCTTGAATTTGAATGAACTTCCCACCTATTCTTGTGCACACAGGGTTGAAGAGCTACGAGATTAAATTCTAGTTTACCGAATTCCCAGTCTTCTGCATGAACTAAATGATGTGTCCTTTTTTTCAAAGAGGAAGAGGCTATGGTTGAAATGAAGTAGTTAAAGGGAGAGTGAGAAATGGAGCAGGTTTACTCGGCAGGTTTCGTAACTGAGCCAGCAGGCCTTCAGGGACCACAGTTCTGAATGTGCTCTCTGATCGTCTTGGCTTTATCACCAGTGGTGCAGAGGAAGCTAAATGCAGCTGCTTATCTTATCTCAGAAGCTCTGGGACTGTGTCACAGCTTAAAGGTGGGATTTAAGCCTTTCACAAAACAACCTTGTGTAGGCGTTCTCCTGAAGAGTGTGACGCCAGGGCTGTGGCCCTAGTCTCTCAGTAGGCCAGGCTGCCAAGAGCGAGCGGCGGGGAGAGGCCATGGCTGCCCTCCCTGTCAGGGGCTACTCGCTTTAAGTAGCTGGAAGGGAAGCTCCCCGGGTAGAAGGTGAGTTCCTTCGAGGGGCACAGATGATGCTGTCCCGAGGGCAAAGAGAACCCTGTCCTTAGGTGAGAGATTAATGTAGGGAGGGGTATTGATTTTTTTTGTCTGTCTTTAAACAAATGGGCATTTATGATGCTCAAATTCACGAAGCAGATACTGTCCTCAGTAAGGACTTCTGGAAAATGCTTAACCTTTAGAAAAGCAACATCAAATATTTTAAGGCTAGGGAGAAAAAGGGTGCTAAAGTGATGTTGATTCTTTTGTATCTTAGCGCTTGCTGTTAGCAGCTGCTAAGGGGTGTATGTTGTCTTCTCCCATTCCCACGAGTAATTAGTGCGGACCTCCTCCTCTGGCTAGTGTGAACATGATGGCAGGACTAGGGGATAAGTTAGACTTCCTGCCCTTACAGAGCCTCCTAAAAGGGAAAAAGAAAAAGCCACCAGCCTTTGCTTTACCTTGAATGAATGCACATTAGACATTGCACCACTGGGTGGGGATGCTGCCAGGAGATTGTAAGCGTTGTGAAGCACGACCGTTCGCAGCAAGTGGTGGTGCTCCCCGACACCTCAGGAGAGCTGGTCTGGTCTCTGGGAGAGAGGTGGGCACACTGAAAATACCTCAGATTTTCCACCGAGGCTTTGAATACACACAGGAAGAAAGCTGCTCAGCACGGCCATCGCGCGGTTCTATAGGTACTGCCTTGGGGTATATGACCCAGTTTTCTGGGAAAGAAGGGTTTCACATTATCTGGGATCTTTGGGAACCCAGATCAGAGTAGCTTGAATAACTTGAATAAGTTGCATTACCTACTCAACACTTTTCCAACCCTACAGAAAGGGGGTAATGTTATTTGATAGGTATTTTCCTCACTGGAGCATATACTAAGTTTACCTAAGATGCGTAAAGCTCTGGAAATTGAACTTCATATTAGATGACAAATTCAACTTGGCCTGACGCTTGGCACGGTCAGAGCTTCCTCCTGGACCTGCAGTATTTGCTTCTCCATTTTATTTAAAGGCATAATGTGTGCTAATTGACATTTACTATCTAAGACGAGGACAAAGAGAAAAGATAAGGCTTTCTCTCCATAATCCTCTAAGATTCCTGGGACCTCTAAGCTTTCTTTCTCTGACAATGAGAGGAGATGGGAAAACGCTAGTATGTTTGTTGGTTGCTCAAACGTTTTTAGGATTCTCTTTCTAGAGTAACCTTTAGAGAGATCCTGAAGGAAAAGAAAAGGTAATGTGTCTTCTAACTAATAAGTAGCATTTGGACGACCTCCTATAAGGCACTTCCATACACATAATTTCATCATGTCTGCACTTCTCCCCACAGCAGAAGCCAGCCCTTACACTTAGTAGGGATTAATATATATTTGTCTAACTGAACAAAATCCTTTCAATGATGGCAAATTTTTTTTGTCCTTGAGAGCAGATTTGATTCATTATACCTAATCTTGACAAAAATGTTAAGTTAGAGGGATACCTTTTGGGGAAGAACCAACTTGTGACTCTGAGGTAGAAATGATTTTCTCATCACCTCTTGATCCAGCTCCTCAGGTAGTTCTAGAACTGGGGCTCTTGGAATGTTGAGCACATCAGTCCCCGGGGCATTGACTTTGAAAGGCAGCGTTTGTTAGGATGTGTAAGTAGTGGCTTCAGGTGCCTTGTCATCATTATTTGTGTGTCATTCTGAAAATAAATGCTCCCAAAATGTCACATTCCACGATGAGGGATATCTGAACTCCATAGTTCAGCCCTGCTGCTTCTCTCTCCTCTTCTGTTACTAATGATTGCGAACAGTGCCCCCATCAGAGCACCAAATCCGTCCCCTTTCTTAGCTGTTCTGCTCCATTCCTCAGCAGCAGCTTCTAGCACATACGTGGAGCATCTGGCACAGACCTAGCCAGGGTCAGGTGCCCAGTCAATGGGCATTCTCTTCCCCTCCCAGACTGCAAGAGCTTCTTAAAGAACCCCTGTTCCCATGTGTAGCTGTAAAGCAGGTGACCACATGGTGTGTAGCATCTAGGAAAGGTGATCTGTTATTAGATGAGTGCTGCTGGAAAGGTTTGCAGTCTCCTTTTGATTATTAATTCATCAAAAGTTAATGCTTTCAACTTTATATTTTCGGAAAAGTGTTTTTAATTAAGAAAAATATGTGGTAGGGACCAATAAATAAATTATACTCTTCTTTATTAAATTTGAAGTAAGGAAAAGAGCTGAAGGAAGAGGTATCTTATTAAGGAAACTTAATCTGATTGTGAAAGTCATATGTATGAAGAAACATCATTTAAGTCAGTAGGAAGAGTCAAAGGGTCATGAGCGATACAAGACGATGTGATTTTGGGAACTTCCTGAAACGCCACTTTTTATGTTTTTCTCTGCTAAACGACCACGTCCCATAAGAAGTTGGTTACATGATGGTGCATTTCTGAATCGTCGATTAAAATCAGTTGCTTCTGATATTAGCCATGGGTTTTATAACTCTTCAGCTTCCCTGCCCTTGTGTTTCATTTCTTTTTTTTAAGGTGAACTATCAACCTTTAAAAATTTTTTTAGATTTAGAACTTATAAGTACAGTACATTTTAAGACATTGTTCTGTTAGCTGAGCTAACATGTTTGGTCTTGGAGGGGCTGACTTCCATGCCGTGTGTGATCTGGTGGACTCTGTACATGAGCTTCAGTGTCTACGGCAGCCCGTGTCCCTGTGACATGCGCATAGAGTGCTTTACTTGGAAACGCACTCTGCTTCTGGGCGGCCCTCTGTGGTCTGCAGTTGCTTACCCGGGGGTTCATAAGAATGACAAAAATACCCACTAGCTGTCTAATAGTATTTTAAGACTGCTTATCTATTACAGGGGTGTTAGGGTCCTTTCAGCAATTCCATGAGCATACTGTTCAGTAGACCTCCTCTGGAAATGTCCCCAGTCCTATCCTGGCGCAGGCAGTAAGTAGCCTGCGTACAGAAGCCATTTGCATGATTTCTTGTTGCGCTGCTGCATTAAGGCACTTGGAAGCGATCCTCAGCGGTACGGTTGACGCAGGCATCGATCTTTCTTCTCCACTGTTTCTATATAGCTTTAAATTAAAAGGAAAAAACATACCACTGCTCTGCAAAGCAAAAGTTTTTAAAATTCTTCGGTTACCCTTTTTAATCACTTCTCTTTGAGCGTGAACAAATGTTTTCAGCTAAGCTATGTGAGAACACAACAGATCTTGCTTGTTTTAAGCACTGTCCGTTCTATTTTATATATTTTAAAGTGTGATCAGTATTTCTTCCCTGTACTTTATAAACAGAAACCACCCTGAAATGGTTGATACCCCTTGCAAAGCTGATCTCATCCACAGACTCCTGCGTATCTGTGTCTGTTTATAGGTGTATATGGAGTCAGTGGTGACAAGAAAGGTGATCTAGAAGTAATTCTGTTGCTTCCCAGAAGGCTAATGAGCCAGTCTCCTGTGGCATGTTTGATGCATGAATCCCTTTGTGTCATGACAATTTTCACTAGAATGTCAGTAAACAGCCCAACTACCTCACATGAAATTGGCTGTGGACAATCTGTGTCAGATGAGACATGTGTTAAGGTTGATTTAATCTGGTTAATAGATTGGACAAAATGATGTCTCTATAAAGAAGAAAGATGTTAGACCAGATGCCAAAGGCTACAATGTACATAGATTTCCTTGGGTTGCTTTTTTAAGTCAGTGTTTAATTCTACCCCCAGTATTCTCACCTCCATTGTTTGTGATCTCATAGATCCATGCGCTTTGAATATCTGTCACATGCAATCCTATGTTACCTGTTCTTGTCCTTTAGCATTTTGAATGAGCATCATAATGACAGTAGAAAGCAACAGTAGAAAGCAAGTGTCCAGTGGTTTGTTGATCCCTTAATTTTAATGGACCTTTACTTAGAATATAATGTGTTGGAGCCTTTAAGGATCAACTGATAAATGAGAATTTCATGTTTAGGTTTCATGTAAAACTCTGTCCAAGTTCTAACTCTGTATCTTGTGGGGAGGGGGAACAAGGGAGGGATTTACTTTTTTTGCAAAAATATTTGAAAACATCTGTCAGATTTTATATTCATTAGTTATAATAAACTTATTTTTAAAGTATTTTATCAAGTGCTTCTCTTAAAGATTGTGTGGGTTTTTGCTTAATGAATATGCCAGTAATAAGTATCATTTATGGAACACATACTATTTGCTGGGCATCATTCCAAGCTCTTTACAAATATTAACACACTTAGTCCTCGTAATCACTCTGTGGGGCCGGTACCGTTATTAACCCCAAGTTGCGATGAGAAAACTGAGGCACAGATTGGGGAAGCCCCTGGTCTAAGGTCCCACAGCTGATGAGGAGTAGAGCCAGGCTACAAACTGAGGTTCCAGAATCTTTATAACAAACTATTTAAACCTAAACAAAGCGTAATTTTGAAACATCAAATGACCACTGTAATGGCATTGCCCCTGGGTGTTCTAAGCACACTAGAAAGACTAGCTCCTGTCACAGGTGGCTGTGTTCTTTGGCCTGGTTTAATTCTGTTTTCAGAGAAACCACAAACGCAGAACAAAGAGATGAATTTGCTGTGCTTAACGTCTGAGTTGCTGTTTGGTTACATTCAAAGCAGATACTTTGTTGCCTAAATCACTTGGTGCCGAAGTAGGGTTGGACTTGTTAGGTTTTCACTCTCTGATACTTGTTGGTGGATGTCAAGATGCCTGCAGATAGATAGATACGTGTGGCTGGCGATGGGGTGCAACCCTGCCCACACGGCCTCCTCTCCAGCCACCTCTTTAAATACGTGAGCTAGGCCAGTTAGAACTGGGACAGGGAGGGTTGAAGGAAGAGAGAGAAACCAGTGAAGTGTGGTAGGTGTTTAAGCAAGAGGGTCCTGTGGAGTCTGAGCTGGCGTGGCCATGTTGGGCCATGTGCAAGAGAAGGAAGAAGAGAAAGCCGGTGGGAAAGGAAAGGATGGTGCAGGCACACCGAGAAGCAAGGACGAGGACTTGTGTAGTTGCCACACACCAGCAAACTTTCCTTGAAGGCTGGCTTTCCCTTTCCCACTTCTGGCTCCTGCCCTAGAATTCCTCCCCTTGAGAACCCTGTACCTTTACGGTAAGACCCTAGCCTTTTTTGCTTACGCTGCTTTTAGCGGGCTTCTATTCCTTGAAATAATCCCTGTGACAAGCATGTGTGTCTTTATTCCACACTGAATATGGGCAAGTCCAGAAACACCCAAGTGATATACGTCGAAGAACCACCACCACCATCATTCTCACCGTGTAAAATGGAAATGCCTCTCCAGACCTGAAGTCAGTCTGTATGGGCTCTGCTTATTCTAACTTAGGTTCAATTCCCCCAGAAAACCCCAGGGGCCTTTTTGGAATGGCTTTGTTCTTGCAAATTGTAAGCATCACTTCTCCCAGAGATGGCGGTATAAGGACTAGCTGACCATCTCCTGCCTTCCCCCATACCTACCTGGAGCAGTGTGCTCAGATATGCCTGTGTGAAGACTCAGTCGCTGTCCCTCAGCTCCGCCCTCTGCAGTAGTTGGAAACCATGAAAAGATAAGCTTCCTGGAGGATGAACCAAGGTGGGTTCAAAAGAGACCATGTTTGGACATCTGTCCTCATTTCTGGTGGGCAGGAGAGCAAAGTTGCCTTGTGCTAATGAGGGGTCAGCTGAGGAGAGGCAATGTCCACTGCTTCCTATTCTTCCAGAACCTGAGAATACGGGTACGTTTTCTGTTTTATTACTATTCTACAAGAATGTGGATACACCTGGAATATGGAGTGTGGATAACCAGGTCATTCACCTGGGTTGTGGTCTTGGAGCTCCAATCCAGACCCATCTGCCTCCTGATCATTGATCCTTAGATGTCCTACCTTCGTCTGAAACCCCAATTCCAAACGTGGTTGCCCCTTAAGCTTTGCCTTCTAAGTCAGTGGCATCACCATTATTCTCATCTCTCAGGCAAGAAATTCAGATACCCTAAACTCCCTCACTGCTACACTTTTCTCCCAGTTTGTTATGAAGGCCTGTCTTGGCCTGCACACTCCCAATGGCTGCAGCCTTGATCTCTGAATTCTCTGCTTTTTCAGCCTGTCACTGTCTTTCTGAAAATCCTTGATGACTCCATGCCATGGTTCAGGTTGCTTTACAGACTTGCATTGCCCTTTCCCCTTCCTGAAAACCCAGGTTGAGTCTCTTCAGAAACTGCCCAGACGCAGTAAATCCCGGCCATCAATTTCACCTCTAAACACTTCCTGCACTTCTAAACAACACCAGGTAAATTAGAACTTGATGTTGGGAAGTGTGACTACATGAGAACTGGACTAATTCTTTGGTGCATGTTTTGGTTGTCAGTGTAGCCGCCTCCCTCACTAAACCATAAACTTCACTTTCTTCAAGAGTGTGCCCAGCACCCAACAGTGCCTTCCTGTCCATGGGAGGTTTCCAGGACTATCTTAGAAGTTGGGCATTACCTCTGATGGTGTTCCCTGGTTCCTTCAGGTGTGTTACTACTGTTATCTAGCTAGATAAAAATATTTTGAAGGAAAGCCATACACATCTCTTCTAGTCCTTCCTGCTTCCTTGGCTGCTCAAGAATTACTGACTGAACACTCAGAGTTTAAATAATTTATGGGTTTTTTTGTATTTTGCCTTCGTTAATGCAGGTAATAAAATGTTTTTTTAATGGTGCTTATGTGTATCAAATTATGAACAATTAGAAGGCAAAGTCCAGCTCATGGTTCTCAGTCCTATTTGTACATTAGAATTAATAGAAGGACTTAAAAAACAAGCAAACAAAAACACTGATGGAGGGACTTCCCTGGTGGCGCAGTAGTTAAGAATCCACCTGCCAATGCAGGGAACACGGGTTTGATCCCTGGGCTGGGAAGATCCCACATGCTGTGGAGCAACTAAGCCCGTGCGCCACAACTACTGAGCCTGCGCTCGAGCCCACGAGACACAACTGCTGAGCCCGCGCACCATAACTACTGAAGCCCATGTGCTGTGGAGCCCGCGTGCCACGACTACTCAGCCCACGAGCCACAACTACTGAAGCCCGCACGCTCTAGGGCTGGCCTGCTGCAACTACTGCGCCCATGTGCTACAACTACTGAGCCCACGTGCTACAACAACTACTGAAGCACGCGTGCCTGGAGCCCGTGCTCCGCAACAAGAGAAACCACTGCAATGAGAAGCCTGCACAGTGCAAAAAAGAGTAGCCCTCGCTCATCACAACTAGAGAAAGCTTGTGCGCAGCAATGAAGACTCAAAGCAGCCATAAATAAACAAATAAATAAACAAATAAAAAGTAAACATTTTTAAATTACAAACCAGTAAAAACAATTTCACCAGCGATGAAACAAAAGAAGGAGCCCGACCTTGTCATTGTGCCCTAAACTTCAAAAGATGATCACCAAAGAAAAAGACCACGTTTTTCTGGCAAGAATGAGAAGAGTTCCTAATCCTGCCCTTATTGAGGGAATTTGAAAAATCTAGAATTCTCATTAAAATCTCAGATTTTGGAAAGAAGATTGGAGAGTTGGACAGGATGAGTAGACATCTCTTTCTTCCTCTGAGTGGGGCTGGTGCGTGTGTGTGTGTGTGTGTGTGTGTGTGTGTGTGTGTGTGTGTGTGTAGGTGGAAGGGGATTTTGCTGGGGAGAGATGGGTGAATAAGGAACAGGAATAACAAGCGCATCCCTGATTTAAGAGAAGAAGCCACGTCCCAAGGGTATTCTCCCCCATGCTATAGTAGATAATCTCTCCTCTCCATTCGGAGTTCACACTGGTGCAGGACTTAATATAACTATCAGAAGGCAGAGCAGAGTCCAGTCCCTCCAATAAGAGCCTGTATACACAACTCTTCCTCCTTCCCCCATGCAGACAAGCAGGGCTCAGGTTTGGCTGGTACGCACTGGTATGACTGTGCGGGTTATTAAAATATCGAAATGCTTCTATACCAAGCAGTAAATAATCACTCTCTGAAGTGACTCATGCTGCTTTGACCCCAGCCCCTCTCACAAGAACCACCCAACTCCAGACCACCCCACAATCTGGTACCTAAAAGGATAACCTGTGGCCTAACGAGGAGCCTTCAGACCCCTGCCCCAGAGCTGTGGTCAACCTGTTTTCTGCTTATTCAGTGTCTGTGTCATGCTAGTTATTCAATATTTTTAATATCATCCATGCAGGAAAGTATATAGAACACAAGCTCACAGAGGAAGAGAAATAGCTGTCAAATAAGATGGGAAATATGCCAAGGAGAATATACCAACGCCATATCAAAGCAGATAAATGGTCTGAACAGACTTGCCCACCTTAAGCATGAGCAAATTTCAATTAAATGGCCTGGTAACCGCATAAATATGCTACAGGCAGCAAAGGGAGCAGAGTGGGGAACAGAGGAAACCAATAGGGAAGAAAGCTAACCTAAGAAACAAAAGTTCCTACAGGTATATTGTGTTCTCAAAGAGCATCAAAAGGACAAGAATTCAGTAAAACAAGAGCTCACATGTGAGCTGATTAAACAAAATGAGATAAAAGGGCAGATTGCAGAGCTAAGGAAACAACTTGGCCAAAATAACACTATCATAGAACAAATCAATGAATTAGAAATAGCAAGAAACATGGTTGAAAACTGAATTGGTAACATAGAAGAAAGGGCTTGAGATGACTGCAAGTGAATGAAGAATTTAAAAAGCCAAGATTAATTCTTGAGAGGACAATTGTAGAAAGAAAAAGGTATTCTAACATTAATTGGTATCCAAAAAAAAAAGGAACTAAAAACGTACTAAAAGATATAATACAGAAATGTTTTCCTGGAATGAAGGAATGAATCTTCAGATTGAAAAAGTACACTATGTTGTAGGGAATCTTAGAGATTGACACCAAAACGTATCCTGATGAAGTTAATGAACTTAAAGAATGAAGAAAGAATTCCTCAGTGGTTAGGAAGAAACACCAAAGGGTCTCAAACTTCTTTATCCCCAGATTCAGAGATTCAGTGACAGAAGGCAATGGAGGAATGTTTCCAAAGTTCTGAGTGGGGAAAAAAGAGTGCCTTAAATATATTTTTTAATTTATTTTTTTATTGAAGTATAGCTGATTTACAATGTTTTGTTAATTTCTGCTATACAACAAAGTGGCTCAGTTGTACACCTATATACATTCTTTTTTATATTCTTTTCCATTATGGTTTATCCCAGGATATTGAATATAGTTCCATGTGCCATACGGTAGGACCTTGTTTATCCATTCTATATACAATAGTTTGCATCTACTAACCCCAAACTCCCAATCCATCCCTCCCTAACACTCCCTCCCCTTTGGCAGCCACAAGTCTGTGCTCTGTGTCTGTAAGTCTGTTTCTGTTTTGTAGACAGGTTCATTTGTGCCATATTTTAAATTCCACATATAAGTGATATCATATGGTATTTGTCTTTCTCTTTCTGACTAACTTCACTTAGTATGATTGATGATCTCTAGTTGTATCCATGTTGCTGCAAAAGGCATTATTTTGTTCTTTTTTATGGCTGAGTAATATTCCATTGCATATATATACCACATTTCTTTATCCGTTCATCTGTCAATGGACATTTAGGTTGCTTCCATGTCTTGGCTGTTGTGAATAGTGCTGCTATGAACATAGGGGTGCGTGTATCTTTTTGAATTATAGTTTTGTCTGGATATATGCCCAGGAGTGGGATTGCTGGATCATATGGTAATTCTATTTTTAGTTTTCTGAAGATTAGTATATTATTGCCAACCAAGTTGTCAAATATAACGTCAAGTACTCTTAAACATGCAAGAACTCAGAGAATGCAACAC
This sequence comes from Neophocaena asiaeorientalis asiaeorientalis, assembly GCF_003031525.2. Taxonomy (NCBI): domain Eukaryota; kingdom Metazoa; phylum Chordata; class Mammalia; order Artiodactyla; family Phocoenidae; genus Neophocaena; species Neophocaena asiaeorientalis. Next base: position 7,644,182 of record NW_020174149.1, read on the forward strand.
CCGTGAGCCCTTCTTAAAGAAACCATTTGATAGGAGAAATGAATCAAATAAAAGGACTGGTGGTGAGCATTGAATTTATATAAAGAACCAAGACCAAACTGGGAATTGTAGTTGTATTGTAGATACAGATTGCAAATATTATAAACCTTTATAATATAACTAATAAGTTGAAAGTGGGGAAAGGGAGGTATAAGAGTACCAATCTCTTATTTTCATAGCAGAGAGCTGATATTGTCTAAAACAAAAAGTTATAAAGTATATATATAATGGTATTTTTTTTAATAAGCTTGAATGGATCTTGAAAGAAATACCTCTTGGGATAAAGAAATATTTAAAGTTTAGTAATGGCATCAGTTTAGTTTCTTATCCTAAATACAAGCAAACTACCTGAATGCTTTTTTAAAAACTTAATATGATTAGAAATAAATTTGAAAAAATAAGTATACATCTATGTTTATAAAAATATCCTCTATTCTTTTTAATCTGTATCTGTGTAAAAAAACGTCAGGAATGATATTTAAAGTTAATGATGGTTTTTTTGTTTTGTTTTGTTTTTTTGCGGTACACGGGCCTCTCACTGTTGTGGCCTCTCCTGTTGCGGAGCACAGACTCCGGACGCGCAGGCTCAGTGGCCATGGCTCATGGGCCTAGCCGCTCCGCGGCATGTGGGGTCTTCCCAGACCGGGGCACGAACCCATGTCCCCTGCATTGGCAGGCAGATTCTCAACCACTGCGCCACCAGGGAAGCCCAATGATGGTTATTTTTAAGTGTGTATTGATGTAGTTTTACTTTTTTATTTGTCATTTATTATATTGCTTGACTTTTGTTTGATAACTATGCTACCTTCTTTTTTTTTTAGTTTTATTTATTTATTTTTGGCTGTGTTGGGTCTTCGTTTCTGTGCGAGGTCTTTCTCCAGTTGCAGCGAGCGGGGGCCACTCTTCATCGCGGTGCGCAGGCCTCTCACTGTCGCGGCCTCTCTTGTTGCAGAGCGCAGGCTCTGGACGCGCAGGCTCAGCGGCCGTGCCTCACGGGCCTAGTTGCTCCGCAACACGTGGGACCTTCCCAGACCAGGGCTCGAACCCGTGTCCCCTGCATTGGCAGGCAGATTCTCAGCCACTGCGCCACCAAGGAAGCCCGACTATGCTATCTTTTTATTTTAAAATTAGGGCAGGAGGCCCCGTCTAAAACAAGGTTTAAAATCATCGTATAGTGTGAGTGGACCTCTGACATATGCTGCCCCTTATAGTGACATTTGCTTTATAACTTCTAGCAAGGTACCTTAAAATTTTAACTTAATCTCACCACACTTCCCTTTTCCCCCTGGTTATTTTTCACTCATAAGCCGCTATTTCTTTACTCATATATTATTCATCTAAATATCCCATCTTATACAGCTTATGAGTGTTATATTCTTTGGGGCTAAGGGGGAAAAAATGGAACACCCAGTATGAGACCTGCTGACTTGCCCAGTGCATCTGAAACATGAAAAAAATAGGAAAAGAAGCCATTTGGAGTAGCTGACAGTCATCTTACAAGAGGAAGCCAAAAAGACTCAGCAACTTGGGAATTTTGCACATGAATTGGCTGCAGTCCATTGGAGATGCTGAAAGATTTCTTTCTTTGTGCTTCTGGGCGCTTGGAAATGAAACGTCAACCCCTCCCCTGCCCAAGTGAAATTGCTGGTCAGTAGAACTGTGCTTCGGTATTAGCTTGTGCTGATCAAATTCAGCTTCCAGGGATGGCAGATGCAAGAATGCAGCAGTAACCTGTCTTCAGTAAGCATCTGTTTTCAGGACCATTCAACATTATGTTGGTGGAAACCCACGGGAGCCCTATATTCTATTGTGGCATGCGTGAGAGCAACTCAGGACCCTCTCTCTGTCACACAGTTCTATAAAATCCCAAACCTTTGACTTGATTAGTATAGAAAAACGATCACAGGATTGTAGAACTGGAAGACTCCTTCATCTGTGGTGCATGACCAGTATCCCAAAAGGTTATCAGGATCCAATCCGGAATTGTACATAACGTGCACAGCACAGCGTCAAGCTCAAGGTAAGAGCTCCAAAAATGGTGGTGGTGATGGTAATAGTTGTTGTTATTATTACTGTTTTAACAGGAGGTAAAACTTTAAAGGCCATCATGTCTGGAGTTCTCCTAGCTGAATAAGCCTTTTCTTAATTTGGCCACTTGTCCCTGCTCTCACAGAGGATCCAGTGCTGCCTCTAGGGCAGGTCCCCTCCCCGCACTGAATGTCATGCCACCTTCAAAAAGGAGACCTTCACCTAATCCCGTTTCCACGGAGACCGCGGCATTTCCTCTTCCTTGCCTGAGTTCTAGAGCCAGCTGTGATGCTTCATAGCTGTATCCCAGTTGGAGGATTCCAGAAGAAGAGCTCACAGGGCATTAGGGTGGACCTGACACTTTCTATAGGACATTCCCCCTCACTCCAGAGAACATCTAATACATTTTTCTGCCCTAATCTCCTCTCCCCTTGTTCTGGAACACTGATTTCTTTGAGTGACAGCCCCTTCACTGGTCTGAGTTCTGGCTGGGCCCCCAGTCACAGTGCCCAGCCCTCTGGTCACAGCAATGGGCATGTGATCCAGAATGGGCCCATCCTGGGACTTCTCCAGGATCATATATTTGGACACTGGGAGAGAGCATCCATGTTATGAACTGCATGTTTGTGTCCCCCCAGAATTCATATGTTGAAACCCTACCCTCCGTGGGATGGTAGTAGGAGGGGGGGTCTTCTGGAGGTAATTAGGGTTAGATTAGGTCATGAGGGTGGGACCTTCCTGATAGGATCAGTGCTCTCGTAAAAGGAAGGCAAGGGGTCTCTGCCGTGACCAAGAAAGCCCATGTGAGGACATAACCAGGAAGAGGACCCCCACCAAGAACCAACCAGCCTGCCTGCTGATCATGGACTTGCAGCCTCCAGAACTGGGAGAAATAAGCATCTGTTGTTTAACCCACCCAGGCTATGGTATTTTGGAATAGCAGCCCCAGCTGACTAAGGCATCCCTTTTCTCTAGGGTTACCAACCTACGGTGGCATAAGAATGACTCATGGGCAGCCTGCCTCCCTTGACTGCGTGTGGAGGTCTGAGACAGGAGGGGTAGATGGGGGCAGCAGAGAGCTGAGGAACGGCAGCACGGAGGGCAGAGAGCGAGAGGATGTGGATAGACGCTGCTGAGTGCTGTGTCAGACCGTGTCTGGGGCGGGTCCACGCCCGCCTCTCCCAGTTGTACAAACCAACACTTCCCCCTGCTTCTTGCACTTGTAACTGAAAGAAGCCTGAGCAATTTTCAAGTGAGTCCAAGACATTTGCCTTTGGCACTATTATCACCTTCTCTCTCGATGCTTTCCACCTCCACATGATATGTGGACACAATCTTCTGTGGTTAATAGAAGGAAAAGGAGCAACGTGCCTAAACGAGGGCCAGCCGGAGGTCCAGTTAAGTCATAACTGCTTGACTCTGCAGCAGCACTAGGACACTGGGCTGAGTCTTTGCTTTCCGTTAGTCTTTACCTCCTTCCTAAATTACAATACGTGAATCTTCGTGTACCACCCAGAACTGTGTGGAGAACTCCATAGTATCTCATTTAACCCTCAGAATAACCTGCAAGTATATGCTATTATTATTAACTACATTTATATAGGAAGAAACTGAGGCTTAGAAATGCTGCTCTGTCTGCCCAAGGAGCATGCATGTGAGAGGTGGAACTGAGCCGTGAGCCCAGACAGGCTGACTCCAGAGCCCACATCCTTATCACTAAGTGACTGAAGTAGGAGAGCAGACACCTGGAGTCGGATCCTAGCTCTGCCATCCCTGCATGCTGGGCTCTGTGCAAGCTAGTTACATTCTCTGAGCTTCACTTTCTCCTCTGTAAACCGAGAGAATGATGTGACACTCCCTGCTCTTGATTTCCTTGCAGGGATTAAATGTGGCAGCGTATGAAGATCCCCTGGCGTGTTGCCTTACTCACCTGGACAGGCACAAGCTTGTAGGTATTTTCATCATGGCCCACATTCGAATCTCCTGGACACGTAGTGGGAGCTCACATTTTGTTCAGATCCATCCGTACCCTTCTTATCTTCCTGAGCGAGAGGGTAGAAACTGCATGGGACTGGAATGGACAGGTCTGGATTCTGGTTCTGCCCTTGTAATTTACACTCTGGGTCATCTTGGGCAAATCATTTAACCCCTTGAATCTTTATTTCCTTGTCTTTAAGACTGAGATGGCGTTGTTATGAGGAGTATGTGAGATGAACATATCTATAGCACATAGCACTGTGCTTGGCACATGGCAAGTACTAGTTAAGTTGTGGTGGTGGAGTGGTTAAAGAGGTACCTGCTTCTGACATGTAGTTAATTCCTCCTCAGCTCACTCTAATTGCACGTAGACAGAAAGGAAATTACATTCTCAGGAAGGACATCTTTAGACTGTTCATAAATGTCATCACTTATACTTAAGGCTTTTTCTTTTAAGTTTCTTATAGTTATTTGTTTTAATCTGCTAAATATTCAGGATTGGTAGGAGAGGAAGTTTCTTTTAAAAGAAAATTATTTAAAATATCTTATGTTTTAGAAAATAAGATGTTTAATCACACACCAAAAGTGAAATCTATCTAATATAGCCCCGTGCCGGTCCCTGCATTGTAAAACTGAGTTCTATTGACAAAAGTCTCCACAACCAGGCAGGAAGTAAAACACTGCAAACAAGTGAGTACCTATGGTGTGCAAGGCACCGTGATAGGTACCTTGCAGACATAGGAATGAATCATACACACCGTGCTCTCCAGGAATTTTCAGTCTAGGAATGGAGATAAGACATGTTCTTGAATTACTTTCTTATAAAACAGAATGTAATACAAGCTCTACAAAAAGTGTAAACAAAATGCTTCAGGATCCCAGAGGGGAGAGTGTGTCCTTTTAGTTGAGGGCATAGCACAAAGGCTCCCTAGAGGGAGTGGCAATGAAGTGGGAGCATAAAGAACATTGTACCAGTTAGCACTCTTTTGGTTGCAAGTGACCAAAGACCTAACAAACACTATCAACCAACTCAGCCTCATTGACATTTGTAGAAAGCTACATCCATTTACAAAATACAAGTTCTTTGCAAGTACACATGGAACATTCACCAAGCTAAACCATGTGCTAACCATAAAACAAGATCATTGACTTGAAGAAAGATTCTGGGAAGATGGGAATGGCAACAGTATAATTTTTCAGTCTTTGAATTTCCACATAAAAACAGACAGAACAACAAGAGAGCAAAACCAAAACTTCATGAACATCTTTTACTACAGAACTAGGTATTTCAGTTTGCTAGGGCAGTAGCAAATTACCACAAACTAGTTGGCTTAAAACAACAGAAATTTATTCTGTCAGTTCTGGAGGCTAGAAGTCCAAAATCAAAGTGCTGGCAGGGTTGTGCTTCCTCTTCTTAGCTTCTGATGTTTGTCAGCAACCCTTGTGTTTCTTGGCTTATGGCAGCATCCCTCCAATGTCTGCCTTTATCTTTAAGTGGCTGTCTTCCCCTTGTGTCTCCAAATCTCTCTCTCCTTATTATAATACCAGTCATTGGATTTAGGGCCCACCCTAACTCTGTATAACCTCATCTTAACTTGATTATATCTGCGAAGACCCTGTTTCCAAATAAGGTCAGATTCACAGCTGCCAGGAATTAGGATTTAAACATATCTTTTGGAGGGACACAATTCAACCTGTAACACTGGGTGGCATTATACCTAACAGTATGAATGAATGTTTCCCCCGCCCCGCCCCGCCCTCACCAAAGATCAGGAACAAGTAAGGATGTTTGTTCTAACCACACCACTTCCATTCGTTATTGAAGTTGAGGTTCTAGCCAGTGCAGTAAGGCAACAAAAGAAATAAAAGTATACAGGTTGAAAAGAAAGAAGTAAAACCTTTTATTTGCAAAGGATGTATGTCTGCAGCAGAAAACCCTAAGAACTCTACAAAGACAACTAGAGCTAATAGCTGAATATAGGATGTTTGCAGGAGACAAGATCAGTATAGAAAAATAAGTTGTATTTCTACATACTAGCAAAAAACAATTAGAAAACGAAATTTGAAAAGCAGTGCCATTTAAAATAGCATAAAAAAATCAAGAATAGATTTAATAAAATATGTATAAAACCCCTACACGGAAAACTGTAAGATATGTCTGAGACAAGATATAGAAGACCTAAAATAAATTTTTAAAGTTATACCATGTTTATGGGTTAGAAGATCTGACAGGATGCCTCCGACGTGTGTGTGTGTGTGTGTGTGTGTGTACGTGTGTGTTTATCACGGCACAAAGCAATTCTTTCCTATCAGCTGGGTTTCCTACAATTCAACTCAATTCAATTCAATTCTGACATTATCTACCTAGAGAAAACGTCAAATTCCACAGGTTAAGGGCTCAGTCCTGCAAGACTACCCTCCCCTGACTTCAGATGCCAATCACAAGTCCAGATTGTTACCTGTGCCTCTCACTGACTGCAACCCCATTCTTGGGTTCAATTAACTTGCTAAATTAGTTCACAGAACTCAGAGAAACATTTTACTTACACTTACCAGTTTATTATAAAAGGATATACCACAGGAACAGCCAGATGGAAGAAATGCGATATATTTCTTATTATAAATCACAGTATCACAATGTCATTTCTTCCAAAATTGATCTAAAGATTCAATGTAATCCCAATAAAAATACTTGCATGTAGATATGATACCAAAAGCATGAGCAGCAACACCAATAACAAATAAATCAATTGAACTTCATCAAAGTAAAAAACTTTTGTTCATCAGAGACGTTGTCAAGAAAGTGAAAAGCTGAACTACAAAATAGGAGAAAATATTTGCAAACCGTATACCCGATAAGGGACTTGTATCCAGACTATAAATAGAAGACATAACTCCATAACAAAAAGACAGACAACCTGATTTAAAAGATAGGCAAAAGAGAAATAGCCGTTTCTCCAAAGAAGATATATAAATGGCCATTAAGAATGTGTAAAGATACCCAACGTCATTAGTCATTAGAGAAATGTAATGAAAGCAACAATGAGATATCACTTCACACCTATTAGGACGGCTATAATGAAAAACAAACAAAAAAAACATAGCAAGGATTGGAGAGAATATGGAGAAGTTGAAACCCTTGTACATTACTGGTGGGAATGTAAAATGGTGCCGGTGCTGTGGAAACAGTTTGGCAGTTTCTAAAAGAAAACTGAACATAGAATTACCATAAGACCCAGCATTCCACTCCCAAGCATAGACGCAAAGGGATTGAAAGCAGGGACTTGAACAGACGCTTGTATGCCAATATTCATTGCAGCATTATTCACAATAACCAAAAGTGGAAATAACCCAAATGTCTATCAGTACATGAATTGGTAAACAAAATGTCGTCTGTACAAACAATGGATTATTCAGCCATAAAAAAAAAAAGGAATGATGTTCTGATGCATGCTATAACATGGACAAATCTTGGAAACATTATACTAAATGAAGTAAGCCAAACACAAAAGAACAAACATTGTACAATTACATTTACATGAAATATCAAGAGTAAGCAAATTTAATAGAGACAGAAAGTAGAGATTACCAGGGGCTGGGAGGAAGGGTAATGGGGAGTTATTGCACACTGGTTACAGGATTTCTGTTTGGGATGATGAAAATGTTTCAGAACTAGATATTGGTGATGTTTGTACTACATTGTGAATGTACTTAATGCTTACTTAAACATGATTAAAGTGGCAAATTTTATATTACATATATTTTTCACAATTTTTTAACTTAATAAAGCAATATACCAAAACTCATTGCATGAATTCTATACTTTGAATTGCATACATGAATTTTACTCTTGACTTGTAAACTTTAAATGGGTGAATTGTGTGGTATATGGGTTATATCTCAATAAACCTGTCTAAAAAATACCAGTAGGGTTTTGCAGAAATTGATGAACTAATTCTAAAATTTATGTGAAAATGTACAGGGCCTAGAATAACCAGAGGAATCTCGAAAGTTAACAAAGTTGGAGGACTTACATTAGCTAATTACCAGACTTTCTATAATTTCTATAATTTCTAATTAAGATGGTATGGTATAAAGAATCAAGGAACAAGAGAGAGTTCAGAAATAAACCCACATTTATATAGTCAATTAATTTTGGTCAAAATATCAAAGAAGTTCAATGATGAATGGCAGATCTTTTCAACAAAATGTGCTGGAACAACTGCCTATCTATACGGGGAAAAAAATGAACCTCAATCCATACCTTACACCACACAAAAAATAACTCAAGATCACACAACTGAACGTAAAAATTTTTAAAGTCTAAAGGTTCTCTGAGGAAACTTAGGGCACTATCTTTGTGAATTTGGAGCAGACAAAGTTTCAAACGTATGTAAATCATATTTAAATTTTAAAAGTCATTAAAAACAAACAAACAAACATGTTCTAAGGAACAACAGTATTAAAACAGCAGGGCCAACGTTACAAGGTCAGAAGAGCCAGACCAAAATGGTAAGTTCAAAAACATGAATTCCCTCAAATCAGTTAGAAAATATGCAAAACACAATAGAAAAAGTTACAAAGGCTATGGCTAGATAATTCACAAATGAAGAAATAAAAATGGCTTAAAAAAAGGGATTGGTGAGCATGGTTTCATATGTTTACTGGACATTCAGGGTTCTTCCTCCTGTTACTGCTTATTCATACTTTTTGTCATTTTTCTCTTAGGTTGTTTATCTTTTTTTTTTAATTCTGGTTATATTGGTCATATGAGTAGCAAATATCTTCTCTTGGTTGGTGGCTTGCCTTTTCACTTTGTATCTCATGGCTTTGTTATAAAACAAGTCTTTAATTTTAATATAATCAAATTATCATTTTTCCTCTATGATTAGTGCTTGTTGTGTTTGGTTTAGAAAATAATTCCATATACAAATATCACCAGAACATCATTGATATTTTTCCCAATAATTTTATAATTTTTCACCTTTAGGCCTTTAAAATCATCCAGAAGTTGTGTATGAGGTGTAGTTTGGATTAATGTTATCTTTTCCTTATGGATAGCCACTAGTCTTAGCACCACTGGAGCTATCCTTTTCCTGTAATTTAAATGCCACCACTATCATATATACATGAATTTAATACTAGACTCTGTTCTATTCCATTTGTTTGATTGTCTCTCTCTGGACCAATACCACACTGTTCTTTAAAGAAAGTGGTGAGTTTCCTCCACTACACACACACACACACACACACACACACACACACACACACACACACACACAC
>NW_020174149.1:7653524-7664707 GCF_003031525.2 Neophocaena asiaeorientalis asiaeorientalis
AAAAAAAAAAAAGAGTTTTGGCTATTCTTCATCCTTTAATCTTCTGTAAGAATTTAAGGATCATCTTCTCAAGTTCTGAAAAATATCTTGTTAGAATTTTTATTATAATCATACTAACAGACTGATTTGGAGAGAAACTGCCATTGCTACAAAATTATATCTTTGCATCAATAAATATGGTTTATATTTCCATCTATTTAGGTATTCTACTATTTTTTCAATAAAGTTAAAAAAATTTTTTTAATAAATAAAGTTTTATAATTTTAGTGATAAAGATCTTGTGCATTTTTTGTTGTATTTATTCCTAGTACCTTATATTTTAGAGTTGCCTTCGAAAATCTATCTTTTTAAAAAATTACATTTTATAATTTTTGTTGCTGGTGAACAGCAGTGTTACTGATTTTACATATCTGTTTTGCCTTCAATAACCTTGATAAACCCTTATTTCTAGTAGTCTGTAGATTCTTTTGTATTTCTTAGTTTTTCCTTTTCAATTTTTATAATTTTTATTTCTTTTTCTTGTATTATCACACTAGTGAAAAACCCCAATACAATGCTGGATAGAAGTGGTGATAGAACAAATCTCCATTGTTCCTGATCTGAAAGGGAATGCCTTCAGCATTTCACCATTATGTGTAATTTTTGTTGTGTAATTTTGAAAATTGCTATAATTTTTGTAGCTACCATTTACCAGGCTAAGGAATTTGCTTTCTACTCTAGTTTGCTGTGGATATTTGTGAAACAAGGTTGAATATTGTCAGAAGTTTTCCTACATTTATTGAGATGATCATATGGTTCTCTCCTTTAACCAGTTAATATAATAAATCTTCTTAATAGACTTTCTAATTTTAATCATCTTTGCATTCCTAAGATGACTCCAACTTGGTAATGATATATTTTTAATAGGCATTTCTGGATTGATGTGACTAAATTTTATTTAGGATTTTTGCATCTATATTTGGAAGTGAGATTAGCCTTTAATTATTACTTTCTCATACCTTCCTTATCTGATTTTGCCATCAGAATTATTTTACTTCATAGAATGAGGTGAGCAGTGTTCCCTCATTTTGTATTCACTGGAACAGTTTGTTTCAGAAAACAATGATCTGTTCTTTGAAGTTTGTGTCTGATAAAGTCTTCTGGGCTTAATGGGCTGTTTTATTCTTTCTTTCTTCCTTTTCTTTCTTGTTAAGAGAGGAAGGTGGATTTTAAAACTCCTGGTTCAAGTTATAAATCTAAGACAAAATTATATTTCTTCTTGAGTGGTTTTATTAAGTTGTATTTTTCTAAGAAACCACGCATTTTGTGTATATTTTCAATTTACTGGTTATGAATGTCAAGTACAACCGTGCAAAAGTAACCCTGAGAGCTTACTCTGGGTAGACTGGACAAGAAGCAGGCTACGCCTGTACCACCTTCTGCTAGAGGGAGGGATCACACCCAAAATCAGCTTCCCACTGGATCAGTAGCTCCCTTCCTTTGGCAGGAGCACCTGCAGCTTCCCACAGCCCACACCCCCAACCCCAGGTTTCCAGGTGCTGGGCAACTGGCTTTCTCAGCAGCTGCTATAAACATCAAGCACTTGAACCCAGATCACTCTGCCAAGCAGTCGTTTGCCTCCCACTGATACACGCTTAGGTCCTGACATGACTCTCCATGCAGTGATGGGAAGACAGTGAACCACATTTCTCGTCTCTTCTGCTGACCCTTGTGTTGTAGGTTTCCCCCAATAGGGCCTGTTCCTTATCTCAAACTGTGTTACGTTGTGGAAGTCATCCTGAGCCCAGAGCACTTTCCGGTGGTGACAGTGAAGGAACCCACCTTGCACAGCAGCAGTACACAGTAGTTCTTAGTATTAGGTTTACACCTCCACTGTTTATAGTTTATATCCTATGTGTCACTCCTAACTATTTATTTGTGCCTCTTCTACCGGCTCCGTGCCCCATATCTCTAGATCAAGCGCACTAAAGGTTTGCCATGGTTCTGTTTTACTTTCATTTTGGAATAATTTCAGATTTATAGGAAAGTTGCAAAGTTAATACGGAATTCCTGTATTATTATCACCCATCATCTCTAATGTTAGTACAAAGATTACTCAGACTTTACCAATTTTTTCATTGTGTTCCTTTTCTGTTCCAGAATTCTGTTTCAGGATCCAATCCAGGATAGCACATTGCATTTATCTCATCTTATTTAATTTTTCAAAAGGCAATCATATTTACATACCATAAAGTTCACTCATTTAAAGTGCACAATTAAATGGTTTTTATCATATTTACAGAGTTACACAGTCCTCACCACAATCTAATCTTAAAAAATTTTTATCACCCTCAAAAATAACCCTCTGCTGGGCTTCCCTGGTGGCACAGTGGTTGGGAGTCCGCCTGCCGATGCAGGGGACACGGGTTCGTGCCCCGGTCCGGGAAGATCCCACATGCCGCGGAGCGGCTGGGCCCGTGAGCCATGGCCGCTGAGCCTGCGCGTCCGGAGCCTGTGCTCCGCAGCGGGAGAGGCCACGACAGTGAGAGGCCCGCGTATCGCAAAAAAAATAAATAAATAACCCTGTGCCCATTAAGCAATCATTCCCCATTCCTCCAGCCCTAGGGAACAAGTAATCTGCTTTCTGTCTCCATGGATTTTCCTATTCTTAATCTTTCATATAAATAGAATTATACAATATTTGGTCTTTTATGACTGGCTTCTTTCACTTAGCATGTTTTTGAGATTCATCCATATTGTAGCATATATCAGTACTTTATTCTGCTTTATTTATTGCTGAAAAGTATTCTATTGTATGGATGTGCCACATTTTGTTTATCCATTCACCAGTTGATGGACATTTGGATTGTTTCCATCTTTTGTCTGTTATGAATAATGCCGCTATGAATATTTGTGTACCAATATTTGTGTGGACAAACGTTTTCATTTCTCTTGGATATGTATCTAGAAGCAGAATTGCTTGGTCCTATGGTAACTGGTAACTCCATATTTGACATTAAGCTGTTTTCTAAAGTGGTTGCATCATTTTCTGATTTACCAGCCATTAATGAGGGTTACAATTTCTCCACATCTTCACCAACACTTGTTATTATTATTCTTTTATTACTATAGCCATCTTAGTGGGTGCACAATGGTATCTCATCATTTTGATTTGCAAATAATTTGATTTCCCTAATGACTAATGATGTTGAGCATCTTTTCATACACTTACTGACCATTTGTATATCTTCACTAGAGAAATGTCTATTCAAATCATTTGCCCAATTTTAATTGAGTTATTTATTTTTATATTATTGAGTTGTAAGAGTTCTTTATATATTCTGGGTACAAGTCCCTTTCCAGATATATGACTTTCAAATGTTTTCTTGCAGTCTATGGGTTGTCTTTTCACTTTTTTGGTGTTATCACTTGAAACTCAGAATTCTTTAATTTTGATAAAGTCTAATTTATCAAAATTTTTATTTTATATGAGAAGTCATAGTCTATATACTTCTTATTTTATATGAGAAGAAGTATATAAGAAGTCATAGTCTAAAATCATGAAGATTTACTCTTATGCTTTCATCTAAGAATTTTAGATTTTTAGATCTCTGATCCACTTTGAGTTAATTTTTTATATATAATGTAAGATAGGGGTCCACTTTCATCCTTTTTCATGTGGATATCTAGTTGTCCCAGCACCATCTGTGGAAAAAACTATTCTTTCCCCATTGAATTTTCTTGGCATGTTTGTTAAAAATGGATTGACCATTAATATAACAGTTTATTAATGCCACACTATCTCTATTTCCAGAGCTTTGTAGTAAATTTTGAAATTGGAAAGAGTAAGTCCCCCAACTTCATTCTTTTTTTTTTAAGATTTATTTTTTATTTATTTATTTATTTTTGGCTGCATTGGGTCTTAGTCACAGCACGCGGGATCTTCCTTGAGGCATGCGGGATCTTTTTTTTGTGTGTGTGGTACGTGGGCCTCTCACCGTCGTGGCCTCTCCCGTTGTGGAGCACAGGCTCCGGCCGCGCAGGCTCAGCGGCCATGGCTCACGGGCCTAGCCGCTCCACGGCATGTGGGATCCTCCCGGACCAGGGCACGAACCCGTGTCCCCTGCATCGGCAGGCGGACTCTCAACCACTGCACCACCAGGGAACCCCCCCAACTTCATTATTTTTCAGGATTGTTTTGGCTATTCAGTGTCATCTTATTTTAACTTTTTTAAAAACAACTTTTTTTTTTTTATTCATTTCTGTTTTGATTTTTACTATTTCCTAGCTTCTACTTTTTGGGGTTTGTCATATTTGTTTTACAACTGGAAGATGGACGTTTCTCTTTTTACTTTTCAGGCTTTCTTCCTTTCTAATGTATGCAATTAAGGTCATAAGTGACTCAAGGTCTGCTTTAGCTGCATCCTACATGTCTTATCATGTGTTATTGTCATTGTCCTTTAGTGATAAATATGTATTTATTTCCCTTAAAGTCTCTTTCTTGACAAAGAAACTATTTAGAAGTGTGTTTTTAATGGTTTTTTTGAGTTATCTTGTTAACTAATTTCAAATTGTAGTACATTGTATTCAGAAAACCTTGACTTTTTTGGTATACACTGAGTCATGTCAACTGTGTTGTTCAAATCTTCCATATTCTGTTTTTGCCTGCCACATTCTAAATGTGAATTTGTCCATTTTTACCATGTCATTCTGTCAATTATGCTGTATTATTTGGTGCTTAGAACATCAGAACTATTGAATATTCCTAGTGAATTGTTCATGTTTTCATTTTGCAGTGAACTTCTTTATCTAAAAAATTTTTTAAATTTCAAAGTCTTTCTTGTCTAGTATCAACATAATTACTGTCTTCTGGCCTCTGTTGTTGCTACTGAGTATGTGCTCTCAATTTTTTTTTTTTTTTTTTTTTGGCTGTCCGCGGGCCTCTCACGGTCATGCCTCTCCCGTTGCGGAGCGCAGGCTCCAGACGCGCAGGTTCAGCGGCCATGGCTCACAGGCCCAGCCGCTCCTCGGCATGTGGGATCTTCCCGGACCACATCAGCATGTGGACTCTCAACCACTGCACCACCAGGGAAGCCCTCAATTTTTAAAAAATGTGTATTTACCTGGTATAATTTTTTTGCTATTTCATTTTTTTTTAGTCTTCCTGAGTTATTAGATTTTAAGTGTCCCTGTTATGAACAGCCTATGGCTGGGTTTTTGTGTCTGATATCTGGGTCTATTTTTAAATTCATGGATTTAGTATATAAACATTTAGAATATATATTGTATATATACTGATACAATATATAACTATGTCTATGTCTATCCACTTCCATCTCTCTGTATATAGATCGTGATATAGTTTGATAGGCAGTCTTCTAAGCACTTTACATATATTAACACATTTAATCCTCACAACACCCCATTGATGTAAGTACCATTAATATTCTCACTTTATAGAGGAGGGACCTGAGGCACAGAAATAATAAGTGACTCACCCCAATTGACATGATTGTGGAAAGCAGACTGAACATTACAGAGGAGTTAATCCTGGAAATTCTAAGAGGCAGGCAAGGTCAAAGGATGGAAGACATTCTTGGGAGACCAGGGTTTTCAGCTCACAGTAATCAAGAAATCAAGCTAATAGGTGGTACCATCCAGCTAATGGGTGATAGGGCTGGGATTTGAACCTAGCAGTTTAGCTCCAGATTTTGTACTTGTAACTGTCATGCAAAGTGCCTTTCATAGGACTTGTTCTTTTTTTGGTGTTGTTTTTTTTTTTTTAAACAAACCCTTTTTTTAAAAAAATTTATTTATTTATTTATTTTTGGCTGCATTGGGTCTTTGTTGCTCCATGCAGGCTTTCTCTAGTTGCGGCGAGGGGGGGCTACTCTTCGTTGCGGTGCGTGGGCTTCTCACTGTGGTGGCTTCTCTCGTTGCAGAGCACGGGCTCTAGGCGCACGGGCTCTAGGCGCACGGGCTTCAGTAGTTGTGACTCACAGGCTCAGGCTCAGTAGTTGTGGCGCACGGGCTTAGTTGCTCCACGGCATGTGGGATATTCCCGGACCAGGGCTCGAACCCATGTCACCTGCATTGGCAGATGGATTCTTAACCACTGTGCCACCAGGGAAGTTCCTTCGTGTTTTAATTACATCGTTCAGGCCTTTTAAGACTTATAAAGGTGATTATTTTACATTCTCTTTCAAATTGTCATTCTAGATGTGTCACATATATACAGTGGAATATTACATCAGATCATGCCACTCCTGTACTCAAACAAACAAAAACAAATTGTCATTCTATTATGCAGAGTTTTAGGGAATCTTTTGGTGCTATTTATTGTGTCTGCTGACTCTCATGGAGGATTTTGTCCTTCTGTATTTCATCATTTTTGTTTGTGAGCTCCTCTTTAGAGAAGGCTGTTTTACTGTGAGACTCCCCTGTGGCCTGGGTTTGGGGTGTATCTCTCAAGAGCTGCTTTGCGTTTGCTACGGAGAGATCACCATATCTGGACCAAGTTTTTGGTCATTTTATCACCTTGGCAGTCATTTAGAATCACGGTTCCTGGATCATCTGCAAACTTAAACCTCCAAAGTTGGAGTAGGAACAAACCTGGAGATTTTGTTTCTCAGATGGGCATTTTTCCCACACAGAGAAAAGCATACAAATACCTTTTCGTCTCTATGCCAGTAGATTGATATTTTTCCTGATCTACTCTTTCAATGAGAGTACAACCCTTTAAAGACTGCTTTATTCAGGGATCCAGACCCCAATCCCAGTTGCAGCAGCACCTCACATCCTCGCCACTGGCTTTCCTATTTCTAACTGACACACCTGGGCCTTCCCCTCTCTCTTACTAGTTCACTAAGGGATTTAAAATAACTTTTGCTATATATATAAACCAGTGCGTCACCAGGGAAGCCCACTTTTGCTATATTTTATCAAGCATTTCTAGACAATGTGGCAGGAGAACTTTCAGATTATCATTTCCCCTCATCTTATCTTATGAGATTGGAAGTCCCATTTCACTCTTTAAAAAAGGATGATGTTAATTATTTTCCTTGATAAGAGTAATGAAAAATTTGGGCCACATGTTAAAATGTTAGGAGGAAAATGTAAACTACCCATGATACCACTACCTAGAAGTGATCACTGTTTACTGCTTCCATCTTTTATTCTTATATGTGTCTAGATACACATATATGTGTATGTGTTTGTGTATATATATATGAATAACTGGATTCATATGTGTATATCTGTTTACTACTTTTTTCATGTGATATTATATTTTATTATATCATTAAAATTCATTAAATTTACTTTTCTGTACCCCATGACCTGGAAGTAACAAAGGGAATACTTACTCTAAGACCCCTATAATCCTATCTGATAGATGCATTGCATTTAAAGCATGACAATGCTGTGTGTCTCTCGTAGAGCTGTTTTCACTGACTATTCTGAATAAGTTGATTATATTGTCTGGTCTCCAATTTGCTGCCAACTAAATCTTAGATGCTCCCCCATTCTAGCTTTCTTGTTAGAAAATTGCTGTCTTAGTGAAGCTTGGAATGTCTGAAGTGGTCCCCAACACAGTTGCTATATAAGGGCTATGAGAGAACAGAATTTAATGGCAAGTTTCTCCATGGGCCAGGGTATAAAGATGGTTTGAAACCAAAGTTGGGGAATGGTAAGCATGCGTGATGGAATGGCATTCCTCTTCTCTCTTTCTAAAAGCAGCCTGGCTTCAGGAGAATGAGCGTTGGGTTTCACGTGGTCTTGCAAATGCAGGTCTAACTTTGGCTCACCCTTTCCATGTGCCCACCAGTATCTGTGCACCAAGTGACACAAAGATTGTGGAAAGCAGATGGAACATTACAGAGGAGATAATCCTGGAAATTCTAAAAGGCAGACAGGGTCGAAGGATGGAAAGCATTCTTGGGAAGCCAGTGTTTATCCAGCTCACAGTAATCAAGAAATCAACGCAAACCCATGCAGCACGACAAAATGTGCATTTCTATAAGTTATTCCTTGGCCCTCCCCAGTTAAGTCACCACTATGCAGTATCTTAGCCAAATGGATTTGAGTTCCAAATTAGGTTCTTAAAACTCAGATTAGTTCCAACTTAGGCTCTTGAAATTTATAGTAGAAACAATAGTCTTAAAATCTAACACTTTTGATTTACAACAGCCAGGATTTTTGAAATAAAAAGGAATTTCAAGTTTCCAAAGACTCTCCCCCCGAAAGATCAATGCACAAAGTTTATGTTGTAAGCAAGATATTAGGAAGAAATCAGAAGGATAACCACAAGGCTCTGCTTCCTGCAGATTAAAGATTGTTCAGATCTTGTCAAAACCATTTTTATTAAAAATAAAAAGATTTGGATGCTAGCGAGTTCCTAAAAGGGGCACAGAAGTGTCTGACAGTGAGCAAAGAGCTGTCGAGGGCTGTGGTGCAGAATCAGGTGACTGGAGAGTGGCTGCAAGGACATGATGACCCCGGAGCAGATGGAATGCATCGTACCGCCGTTACACCTCTCTCTAGGGAGGTGAGCATGGGCTAAGTGCCTCCTCTTGTTGGCAAGAAGGATGCCCAGGAAGTCTGGAGATGACACTACGGTGAGAAGGAAATGTGTGAAGGTACCCTGAATTGAGTGAAGCCTAAAATGCCCCAAAAACGCTAAAATGACTGAGTTTACCTGAAGCTGAACTTGATTGCTTTTCTGCCATCAGGTGGAATGAGAACTCAAATGTAATTATGTTACAGGAAATAAAGTTCCGTCACTTGCTCTCTGGAGTTTGGTGGCCTGTGAAAATCTTGCCCACCAAACTCCGAGAAGCAACCTGAGGGAATTTGTGATGTCTGTAGGTGGGTGTCTCATGGAATCCAAGGGAAAATGTGTGAGCTGGGCTCAGAAAATACTAGAACCAAGTACTGGAAAACCACTGGGGTCTCTTCTAGGCTCTCATTGCTGCTTCTTTCTGCACATCTGCTTCCCTCTTCTCTCTCTGAGGACCAGCTTTCTGCACTCCCCCATCCATATGCCAGAATATAGTGGCATCAAGATTCTAAATTATGTGACACAGTTCTAACCACATACAGATTCTAACTTTCTGTCTCTTGGTCTCAATTCCAAATTCTTACACAAGAATCTGATTGGCCCACTTTAATCCCATGTCTGTCTCCCTCAATTCAATGAGCAATGACCTGAAGGCCGTGCCTGTGGTACAAACATGACTGCTGTGGTCCATCACCCTGGTTCGGCGTGCAGTCCTCAGGGAGCTGGAAATGGCTGTGAGCTCGGAAGACAGGATGATGACTCATTCACTGTGAGGCTTGTGCCTCACTCCTCCCATCTACAAAGTAGGAGGAATAATATCTATAATATCGCTACTTCTAAATGGAGGCAAAGAGAGCTAACATTATTAACTTCTCTCCAGGTACCAGATATTGTAATAAGTTAACCAGGTTATCCTAGCTCATCCTAAAAACAACCTAAGAGATGAGCATTTTCATTTCCATCTTTACAGGTAAGGAAATTGATGTTCACAGAGGTTAAATCTCATAGCTAGTGAGGGGCAGAGCTCAGATCTGAGCCCAGACAGAGCCAGTGCTGCAGCGGAGGAAAGCTATTTATTAAGATTGAGATAATGTCTGAAAGCTGCGCATTACGTTCTCAGCTATTAATAAATTGCCTGGGGCAGGATCTTGCATGGAGTAAATGCTCAGAATTAAAAGTCTCATTAATAAGAGCACCTGACTCTTCAGTTGCAGCGGACGTCTTATCATGAAGCGTTTGGCTCACGTTAACCCACCAAACACCTCTACAAAGTGGGCACCCATCTGCCTTAAGAGATTTCTGCCAAGACACATTTTATTAAAAGTGAAAAGGGAGATGAAAACAGAAGGCGATACCGATTTTAACTGTAATTGACCTTCAGCCACCATTTGGTGCAATGGATCAGATTGCTTCTAAAGCTTCCATTGCTCTGTCATGTTGAGGTGTGAATTTGCCTTCTTAGGGGCCTGTTGTCAGAGTCTTTAGAAGGTATCCATGTGCTCTGATCTTTTGACCTCCTGAAGCTAAATAGAACTCTTGTTGATTGGCGCTGAGCTCACACGAAGCCCAGACTCTGCTTGTAAATGTTTGCCCAATGAAAGATTTGTCAGCAGGTAATGATTAAATCACCTACTGTGTTCTCAGCCCGGAGAATATTAAGCCTCTAAGGTACAATCCATGCCTCTGAGAGTAAACAATCTTTTCTGTGCAATCAAACACCTAAGAACTTAGTTATTAGAGAAAGGCAACTTAAAACCACCTTGAGATTCCCTCTTCATACTCACTAGGTTAGCTGTAGTCAAAAAACGGAAAAGAAGTGTTGGCCAGGGTGTGGAGAAATTATAACCCTCATCATGTAACCCTGGTGAGAATGTGAAATGGTGCGGCCGCTCTGGAAAACATTTTGGTAGTTTCTTAATAAGTTAAACATAGACTTATCATATGACCCAGCAATTCCATTCCTGGGTGTATACCCAAAAGAATTGAAAACAGGTGTTCAAACAAGAGCTCGTACACAAATATTCACAGCAGCACTATTCACAATAGCCAAAAGGTGGAAACAACCCAAATGTCCATCAACTGATGAATGGATAAAAATATGTGGCATATCTGTACTAAATGGAAGAAGCCAGACACGAAAGACCACACATATTATATGATTCCATTTCTATGAAATCTCCAGATTTATTTCTCTCTATATATAATATAAATATTTATTTATAAGTAACTATAAGAGGTATGACCAGAAATGAGGATATCAGTATGAAATGCCTTGTGATTCCACCTGGGCATTCCGTCAGATGGCCTTTCTCCTAAGAGGTGGGATCAGAACATATTAGCTTGGGAGCTGCTGTTGGAAATTGATCCATCTGGTTTTCTAATTGAGTTCAGAAAAGAAATACCACCAGATCCACATATTGATATATCAGAATCCTCGTTGCCAAATATATATAAATCATACAAGACACTAAAACTATTTGTGTTATACTTTTGGTTACACTTCCCACTGTGTTTTTTTTTCCTACTGCGTTTCTAAAATGGTGTTATTATGACTCATGCTCAGTTTCCTATACTCTATGAATCCATCCCCTTCCAAGAAGTTTGTTGTTGTTGTTTTTTTTTTTTTTTTGCCGTACGCGGGCCTCTC
>NW_020174149.1:7664731-7682101 GCF_003031525.2 Neophocaena asiaeorientalis asiaeorientalis
AAGTTTTTTTTTTTTTTAACTCATGTTTATCTATCTAAAAGCCTTATAGTTGTAAAGTTCTTTCTTTTTCCTTTTTAAAAAATTGAGATATAATTGACATATAACATTATGTTAGTTTTCGGGGTACAACGTAATTATTTGATTTCTGTATATACAAGTGTTGTGAAATGATCACCACAATAAGTCTGGTGAATATCATTCACCACATGTAGCTACAATTTTTGTGTGTGTGTAATGAGAACTTTTAAGCTCTACTCTCTTAGCAGCTTTCAAATATACAATACAGTATTATTAACTGAAGCCACCATGCTGTACATCCCCAGGACTTATTTATTTTATAACTGGAAGTTTGTACTTTTGACCACACTTTGACCCATTTCACCCACTCCCCCCCCGCCACCTCTGGCAACCACCAATCTATTCTCAGTATCTACGAGCCGTTTTACTTGTTTTTTTGATTCAGCATATTAGTGAGATCATATGGAATTTGTCTTTCTCTGTCTGTCTTATTTCACTTAGCATAATGTCCTCAAGATCCATCCAATGTGGTCAAAAGTGGCAAGAGGTCCTTCTTTTTCATGGCTGAATAAAATTCCATTGTGTGTGTATATTTGTCTGTGTGTGTATGACATCTTTTTTATCCATTCATCCATTGATGGACACTTAGACTGCTTCCATATCTTAGCTATTATAAATAATGCTGCAATGAACATGAGGGTTCATATATCTTTTCAAGTTAGTGTTTTCATTTTCTTCAGATAAATACCGAAAAATGGAGTTGCTGGATCATATGGTAGTTCTATTTTTAATTTTTTTTTTTTTTAATTTATTATTTATTTTATTTATTTATTTTTGGCTGCATTGCATTCCCGTTGCTGCACGCGGGCTTTCTCCAGCTGCGGCTCGTGGGCTGTAGGCACGCAGGCTTCAGTAGTTGTGGCACACGGGCTTCGTTGCTCCGCGGCATGTGGGATCTTCCCGGACCAGGGCTTGAACCCATGTCCCCTGCATTGGCAGGCGGATTCCCAACCACTGCGCCACCAGGGAAGCCCTATTTTTAATTTTTTAAGGAACTTACATGCTGTTTTCCATAGTGGCTGCACCAATTTACATTCCCACCAACAGTGTACAAAAGTTCCTTTTTCTCCACATCCTCTCCGACACTTGTTATTTCTTGTTGCGCTCTCCTTTCTTAACAATAGTACCTTGCACTTGTCGGTAAAAAAAAAAAAAAAATAGCCTAACTGTTGAAATAGATACCTTTGGGGGTGTCTTCCCAGTTCAGTACCCCCATTTCATTGAGAACATCTCCATCTCCATGAGGCAGCCATATTTATGATTGATGACCCTGCTTTGCTGGCCACGAATGGACACCTGACCTGAGGTGAGGCAATTAGACTCGGAGGTGAGCTTCAGGGATGATTGTGTTGTGCCTTTTAGCTGGAATGAGGGTTATGGAAACTGAAGAGCAGAACCTGCCATCATGGAAAACCATTCTCATCCACATGCCGGGAGAAACAGAGAAAGTAGACATTTAAAGAGGAGAATGGAGCTGATGTGCAAAATAAAGGGAAAAGGGTAAAAAAGTGATCTGGTTAGAGAGAGAGAGAGAGAGCAAGAGGGAGGTAGGAAGGGAGAGGGAGAGACAGAGACTGAGAGAAACTAATAGTTCCTGGTAGTTTTCTAGTTCCTGCTGCTTGGCTTTCGTGACGTCCACTTCTGTCCTTGGGTTCTGTGAGATACTCCGGATTTTTGTACAAAGTTCTCCTGACTTTTTTTTCTTTTGCTTAACCTAGCTTGAATAAGTTTCTGTTATTGACTAGGACTACTAGAACTTACTTCTACATCTTGTTTTGAGCCCCCAAACAGACAAATAAACCTTGATTCTTTCTGAATTAATGAAACACATTTATAGACATTTAAGTCTGGAATCATCTAATCCAACCCATTCATTCTATACCACAAAATACTGGTGTCTGAGGAAGTGAACTTGCCTGCCCAAGGTCACACAGTTAGGAGGTGGCAGAGCAGAAGTAAAACCAAGGTATTTTGAATACCAATCTAGTGTTCTTTCTGCTAAACAAGGCTGCCTTTTCTTTTTTTTTTTAATAACTTTTTTGTTTTATTCTGCCTTTCACATATGACAGTCCCAAACCCAACCCTTGGTTTTTCTTTTCTGACTTTCTTATTCTTTCAGCATCTGTGTCAACACACTTTCTCCCAATAGCATATGCAATTTGATCTTCATCTTGTGGGTACACATAGGCCCTCAAAGATCCTGGCTCTCCAGCATAGGAACCTCAGTCCTTCCTTTCAACTGCACCCACATCTGTCTGTTCTGGAGCTCTGCATTGGTCCCATCACCCCTGAGGTGTCCTGAGGCCAGGAATGCCAAACATGTTATGTGCCAACTCTAAATAAATCCAGGGAGCTGCTTGGAGCCCAGGGTGGAGGGTAGGAAGGCAGGTTGGGTCTGGGTTCCATTACAAAGAATTCTGTGCTCAACTGGCAATGTCTGCCATGGCAACACCCACTAGACATGTCTGGGATGGGGACATTGGGGAAAGAGGCTACACACTGGCCACAGCTTCAGAAAGGGACAAGATGTACGTTCCATCCTTGCCTTAGGTGGTTGTTCTGTTTCCCAGGCCACATCGTCTCAGTGGCCAGGTGGCTGAGGAGATAGTCTGAAGGCCACGAAGCTACAAGTGGCTTCCCTGGACCCTGGACGGGAGAGCATGAGCCCCAAGCTAGAGGGAGCTTGGAAAGGCAGCCCCTGCAGGGCCCTACAGCGGTCTACGTGCTGCAGGCCATGCTGGCATTAGCTCCTTGTCTCTGGAGTTGGTTTCATCTAGGCAAAGCCAGCTGGCTGGCTGTCAAAGAGTCAGATGCAACTCAGGGGTAAAAACACTTTTCCACAGCACTTACACAGAAATATAACCTTAATCTCTGGGTAAACTTTCCAAGCTAAAAAGCTTTCTCTTCTACGTCCTACCGAGAAATCAAAATAGAGTAAAAGGACAGTCTTACTTTAATCAAGTTCCAGAATGAGGACATAACAGTTTTGAAAAGCACTGTCTCAAGCAGACGACGTAAAGATGTGTGTAAGAGAATATTTCTAGAAAATGCCAAAGGCACCAAACATAATCCCAACTTTGCCTCGATGCTACTCCGTACCCTGGATGGGGAGGCTACTTTGTTCAGCTAACTTTAGGAATGTCATAGTGCTCCGTGAGTGTGTCCAGGTGTCTGTTGAAGTCTTCTACTGTCTGCTTGTGGGTTTTGGATGCTTTCTTCAGGATCCTTTCCATTTGCCATTTCTCCCGCTTCTTCTCAGAGGCCACCTGGGCCAGCGTCCGCTTGTCCAGGCTGCGCCACTTCTCCTCCTCGTTCTTTTTGCTTGTTCCCATCGCTTACAGGAGTTTCGCCTTGTCTTTGTTCTTTTTCTTCTTCCGCTTAGTCACTCTGAGCTCTGCCACGCCTTTCAGCTGCAGGGGCTCCTTTTGGATCTGCTCGTAGGCCTCCATGGCGCCCTGCTGAAGTTTCAAGACTGCCTTTTCATGAAAACAGTGAGCATTGTGCTTGGGGCAGAGAACACCTGCTCCCTATTCTAAATGATCACAGGGGTGGGCAGGTGGTCCAGGCTGAGCATTTGGAGTATCCCAGACCTCTGGAGTCAGCTATTGGCCCAGGGATGGGCTTCTGCTCCAAGTAGAGCTACTTAAGGACCTTTTAGGGAGAATAATCAGATACTAAAAGAGATGATATGAATCTCCATTTTCTGAGCTGTTAGACACTAAAGATCATGTGGGCTTAGTGCTACTAGGGACTTTCTTTTCATCATGAGAAGGCAGACGGCTCTGAAGAACAAGGCCAGCTCAGAGGAAAACAGAACCAAGAGAT
Organism: Neophocaena asiaeorientalis asiaeorientalis; assembly: GCF_003031525.2. Classification (NCBI taxonomy): domain Eukaryota; kingdom Metazoa; phylum Chordata; class Mammalia; order Artiodactyla; family Phocoenidae; genus Neophocaena; species Neophocaena asiaeorientalis. Next base: position 7,668,635 of record NW_020174149.1, read on the forward strand.
GAAAAGAGACAGATGCCCAGTGACTTTATTTGAGCAGCTAGAGTCAACCATGCCAAAGTTATTCCACTCCTAAACTTCTCAGTTACCGGACCCCGTGTATTTCCTTTTTCTTAAGCTGGTTTGGCTTTCTGGTATATACAGCCAGGTAAGTTAGAATGCCAAAATGTTGACTAGTAACCACTATTTAATTTTATATACTTTGCTTCTTATTTTCATATGCTACAGAGAGGATACATCTTTGGGTCATTATAAATGGAAGTTAATTATTGTGGTTTAAAGTTTAATTAATATGAGTTATTGGGACTTCCCTGGCAGTCCAGTGGTTAAGACTCCATGCTCCCAATACAGGGGGCACGTGTTTGATCCCTGGTCAGGGAACTAAGATCCCGAATGTCGTACAACACACACACAAAAAAAGAGTTATTGAGGCTACGCTAGGAATAATAGCGACAAAGAAATACAACTGTATGTGCTTTTTAAAAACTGAGGTATAGTTGATTTACAGTATTACATGTTTCAGGTGTACAACATAGTGATTCACAATTTTTAAAGTTTATACTCCATTTAGAGTTATTATAAAATATTGGCTATATTCCCTGTGCTGTACAATACATACTTATAGCTTATTTATTTTATACATGGTAATTTGTACCTCTTAGTCCCCTTCCTCTATCTTGCTCCTCCTCCCTTTCCTTTCCCCACTGATGATAACCACTAGTTTGTTCTCTTATCTGTGAGTCTGTTTCTTTTGTGTTATGTTCACTAGCTTGTTTTGTTTTTTAGCATCCACATATAAGAAATATCATACAGTATTTGTCTTTCTCAGTCTGACTTATTTCACTAAGCATAATACGCTCTAGGCCCATCCATATTGCTGCAAATGACAAAATTTCATTCTTTTTTATGGCTGAGTAGTATTCCACTATATATATATATATATATATATATACACCACATCATCTTTATCCATTCATCTGTTGATGGACACTTAGGTTGCTTCCATACCTTGGCAATTGTAAATAGTGCTGCTGTGAACATTGGGGTGCATGTATCTTTTCAAATTAGTGTTTTTGTTTTCTTCAGATATATACCCAGGAGTGTAATTGCTGGGTCATATGGTAGTTCTATTTTAAATTTTTTGAGGAACCTCCATAATGTTTTCCATGGTGACTGCACCAATTTACATTCCCACCAACAGTGTTCTCGGGTTCCCTTTTCTCCACATCCTCACCAACATTATTTGTAGACTTTTTGATGGTAGCCATTCTGACAGATGTGAGGTAATGTCTCATTGTGGTTTCAATTTGCATTTCTCTGATGATATATGATATTGAGCAGTTTTTCATGTGCCTGTTGGCCATCTGTATGTCTTCGTTGCAAAAACATCTATTCAGGTCTTCTGCCCATTTTTATTTTTTTTTTAATTATTTATTTATTTATTTGGCTGCACTGGGTCTTAGTTGTGGCGTGTGGGATCTTTAGTTGTGGTGTGTGGGATCTTTAGTTGCGGCATGCACGTGGGATCTAGTTCCCTTACCAAGAATTGAACCCGGGCACCCTGCATTGGGAGCATGGAGTCTTACTGCTGGATCACCAGGGAAGTCCCCTTCTGCCCATTTTTAAGTCAGGTGGTTTGTTTTTTTGATGTTGAGTTGTATGAGCTATTTATACATTTTTGGATATTAACCCCATATCAGTCATATCATTTGCAAATTCTTTCTCCTATTCAGTAGGTTGTCTTTTCATTTGTCGATGGATTCCTTTGCTGTGCAAAAGGTTTTAAGTTTAATTAGTTCCCATTTTTAAATTTTTGCTTCTGTTTCCTTTGCCTTAGGTGACAAATTGAAAAAACATTGCTATGATTTCTGTCAAAGAGTGTTATGCCTATGTTTCCTTCTAGGAGTTTTATGGTTTCTGGTCTCACATTTAGGTCTTTAATCCATTTTTAGTTTATTTTTCTATATGTTGTTAGAAAATATTCTAATTTCATTCTTTTATGTGTAGCTGTCCAGTTTTCCCAGCATCACTTATTGAAGAGACTGTCTTTTCTCCATTGTATGTTCTTGCCTCCTTTGTCATAGATTAATTGACCATAAGTGTGTGGGTTAAACACAGTATCTTTCCATCTGTTTGTGTCATTTTCAATTTCTTTCATTAGTGTCTTATACTTTTCCTAGTACAGATCTTTTACCTCCTTAGGCAGGTTTATTCTTAGGTATTTTATTCTTTTTGATGCAATTGTAAATGAGGTTGTTTCCTTAATTTCTCTTTCTGATAGTTCATTGTTAGTATATAGAAATGCAACAGATTTCTCTATATTAATTTTGTATCCTGCAACTCTACTGAATTCATTGATGAGCTCTGGTAGTTTTTTTTGGTGGCATCTTTAGGATTTTCTATGTATAGTATCACGTCATCTTCAAACAGTGACAATTTTATTTCTTCCTTTCCAGTTTGGATTCCTTTTATTTCTTTCTTGTCTGATTGCTGTGGCTAGGACTTCCAAGAAGACTATGTTGAATAAAAATGGCAGGAGGGGGTATCCTTGTCTTGTTCCTGATCTCAGAAGAAATGCTTTCAGCTTTTCACCACTGAATATGATGTTAGCTCTGGGCTTGTCATACGTGGCCTTTACTGTGTTGAGAGGCAGGTTCCCTCTATGCCCACTTTCTAGAGAGCTTTTATCATAAATAGATGTACAACTGTAGATGTGCTTTTGTTTTCCAAGGAAAAGGAATAAATTTATCCTAAGGCAGTACTTCTTGGACTTTTTTTGTTTGTTAGTTTCTGGGCCCCTTTGTACACTCATGATTTATTGAGGGCCCCAGTGACTTTTGTTTATGTGGGTTATAACTTATCGACATTTACTGTATTAAAGGTGGCAACTGAGAACTTTTAAAAATACATATTGATTCATTTGCCAACAGCAATGATTAATGCGCTGCATGTTAACATAGATAACATCTTAGTGTTATAATAAAATTAGTTTTGACCTTGCAGCCCCCCTAAGATCTGTTCTAAAGTAAAATGTCAGTCTGTTTCAGAATAGGAAAACGGATAATGAAAGACAGAACTTGGAAATTACATTTTATTTGCCTTAGTTTCTAATACTCGAGTCTGAAAAGTAGCTCTGTAATGTGTTAAAATCCTAGCAAAGTTTGCCCAATTTTGGTAGGCTTGTTGCCTTGATTTACTGAGTAATGCCTCAGCCTACAATGTAAAGGTTATCATTACCTGCTGTGTAACCAAAGATTCTGGGTTTTACCAGAATAATTTCCTGTGCTTTATGTTGACTTCACTATATTCTTGATTATTTAAGGAAGAAAAAGAACCAAGGTTCTTCACTTGTGAAAGAACACAGATTTTTTAAAATCCTGCTACCATCTATGTTTATTTTTAAATGCTTTATTGTGACTCTAATTAAATAGGTAATCAATTATTGTTTCTAAGTCATCCATGATCCCATCTTAATTAAGTATCCAAATATCTTCTGATAAGTTTTTTATTTTCATTTCCCCAAAATTTAGATCTTAAATTTAGAAAAAGTAAAATAAAATCAGGATTCGGGGTGGGGGCACTCTTTAATTGTAATTTAAATTTTTAAAAAAATCTTTTTATTGTGGTAAAATATATATAATATAAAACTTACCATTTTAGCCATTTTAAAGTGTACAGAAAATCAAGATGTCTTTTACATCTAAAACAATCTTGAGGTTCCCTAGAGGCTCCCTGGAAGTCACAAAGCCTTGTTCTTTCACCTTGTAGAAAGAGAGGCGCTAGATTTGTTTAATGCATTACTATTGTAGGACTTGCATGAGTAGAGCTGTCAGATCAGAAGAGGAGCTCAGCTTTCCCTAGGTTAAACTTGTACAGATAAACTATTGTTAATATAAATATTTCAGAAATGGTACGCTTTCCAGGAAATCCCTGGAGATTCGTCAATGCCCTGTCTGTCCGTGTTCTGTTGTTTTTGTTTGTTTGTTTGTTTTGCGGTACGCGGGCCTCTCACTGCTGTGGCCTCTCCCGCCGCGGAGCACAGGCTCCAGACGCGCAGGCTCAGCGGCCACGGCTCACGGGCCCAGCCGCTCCGCGGCATGTGGGATCTTCCTGGACCGGAGCACGAACCCGTGTCCCCTGCATCGGCAGGCGGACTCTCAACCACTACGCCACCAGGGAAGCCCCCGTGTTCTGTTTTTATCCTCAAGGAAAATACTGATCAAAACTCTTATGAAATAGGTGTGTCGTGTTTTCCTGTATTTATCAGAGTCCTGGCAATACTTTGCCTGATGACGTTCGACAACAGTATAGTTAAACAACAGTGTAGTCTCAATCATAATTTCAGTAATTAACCTGTTACCTTGGCCTGGCCATAGTCTTATTTCTTTAATTTGAACCTGGTGTCTACTGGTTGTCAAAATGGGAATGCACATCAAACTTACCTGTGGAGTTTTATAAAAAATACAGAGGTCTGGGCCCTACTCCTGAATCTCTTTACTTGCTATTCTTGGTATGTTCTTGGTATATTATGTTTTATGATCATTATGTTATATCTCAAGATTTTTCCTCCATAAAATTACGTTTCTCCATTTTAATGAATCAGATATCTTTGAATGTAAGCTCAATCATTATCCTTAAGGACAGACTTTTTTTTGCCAGGGGCGTGACGTTGTTATCTTTCTTTGGCATACTATAGAAACAACCAAATTTCCTTGTGGGTTGCATTATTATTAGGTACCCCTCATCAGACCTTTCACATTTGAAGGTTACTAGTTATAAATTAAACATAGCCATTTTAAGTCTCTGCCATCTACAAGTAGTTTTTATTTTACTCTGATGCTGGCCTGAAGGCTTTGCTGTAAGCTACAGCCCAATTTTTAAAAAATAATTACTTTATTTATTTTTGGCTGCATTGGGTCTTCATTGCTGCACACGGGCTTTCTCTAGTTGCGGCGAGCGGGGGCCACTCCTCGCTGCGATGCGCAGGCCTCTCATTGCGGTGGCTTCTCTTGTTGCAGAGCACGGGCTCTAGGCGTGCGGGATTCAGCAGTTGCGGTACATGGGCTTAGTTGCTCCACAGCATGTGGGATCTTCCCACACCCGGGCTCAAACCCGTGTCTCCTGCATCAGCAGGTGGATTCTTAACCACTGTACCACCAGGGAAGTCCTGCTACAGGACAATTTTGTCTTCAACCAAGAAGGATGGTCTCAGAGTCTTTTCTCAGTATAGAAAAGGACTGTACCAGGTACTTCAGGCTATCAGTGCTTTAAAACTTAGCCTCTAGTGTACATGCTTCTGAGCTGGCATCTCTTAGATAACTTTCATACCTTACCAGTGGACCAAATCAAGATCTCCAGGACTGTTTTTAGTCAAGAGGACTACTAACCCAAGGCTCAGAGAATAAGAATTAATTACATAAGACTGAGTGAACTGATGAGGAAAATTTCACTGTGGTTATTTTTTTGGAATGTTGATTTTATTTCAGTGTTCTATATTCTGGTTGTATAAATAAACCCTTTTCTTTCTTCTTAAGCTATTTGTAACCTATAAAATTTAGTAGGTTCTGCTTTTGTAAACTGAAATGGAACATTTAAAAATTATATTTGATCACCACTGATCTCACAGAATTCAGAAACTCTTACTGATTCTCCATGCTTTTCATGGCAATATAATTATTTGCAAAGGTTCAGAAAGAATCTCTTCTCCTTACCAGGATACAATTGAATGAATTGACTGCACAACCAGGGCCTCTCCTGGAGTGCCATATTTGAGAATGATGCTTATTTCATCAGATATGACCAACCACTTTTAGGGAGCTAAGGTTGACTTGGCTTATGGAGCTGACGCTTACAAAGCCCTCCTAGGAAAACTGGCTGGTGTCTGGCTTATAGGATCCCAGCCTCACAGGAGGTGAGGAAGGTTACTTCCTGGCAGACCAGGAACCTTAAGAAATTTGGAAGATTTTAAGAGGAAAGAAATTCACCCAAATTTATAGATACTGCAGGCATAATTTGATGGCAGGAATTTCCTAGCCATAGGAGAGCAAATCTTTTAAGAGATCATTCTGGGATTCCTTATGAAAACTTCAAGACAAAAATTAACTTTGTAGCTGGTCAAATTACTCTGTGGACCTGGATATTGCCAGTCAAACTTAAGAATAATCTTTCTTCGAGAGCTTCCCTGGTGGCACAGTGGTTAAGAACCTGCCTGCCAATGCAGGGGACACGGGTTCGAGCCCTGGTCCAGGAAGATCCCCCATGCTGCGGAGCAACTAAAACTGTGCGTCACAACTACTGAGCCGGCACTCTAGAGCCCATGAGCCACAACTGCTGAGACCCGCGCGTGCCTAGAGCCCGTGCTCCACAACAGGAGAAGCCACCGCAATGAGAGACCCGCGCACCGCAACAAGGATCCCTGCTGGCCGCAACTAGAGAAAGCCCGCGCACAGCAACAAAGACCCAATGCGACCAAAAATAAATAATAAATAATTTTTTGTAAAAAAGGAAAAAAGAGTAATCTTTCTTTGAGATTGTTATGATCATAGAAGGAGAGGGGACACTAGGGAACGTTGTGAAAGACTAACATAGAGCAAAATGTTCCCTGGTGTCTTCAATGGAAAATTAAGCATTGTTTGAGAGCACATCCCGCTGAGCTTTCAGGTTCTGTAGTTTGTGCCTTTCCTTGTCTCTGAGCTGTCTTATAGAAAACTGATAGCAATGCAAATAATTTTTCTCCGTCGATATAAAAATTGTGTTCAGTGAAATGTAATTGATTATCACCCTGTAGATATTAACCAATTTTGCATCTATTTGTGTATTCATTCCTGATTCAACTATAAAAGTGTAATACTTTGAATTCTCTTTTATAGCATCTTACTAGTTCCCTCACTAATTAAAGAGTTAAATAAAATCTTTGATGTTTTCTTCTCTATTTATATAAGCATCATGATATTATCTTTTAAAAACATCATCCTTTAACAGGAATTTGCCTGATACATATTTTCCCAGTCCTTTGCTTTCACACTTCCTCTGTTATAACTTAAGTGTGTCTCTTATAAACAGCATATGGATGACTTTTGTTTGATTTATCCTGTCTGACAATCTATGTTCTCATCTGTGGGTTAAGTCCATTCACATTGACTATGAGTACACTTAAACACTGGAATTACTTACTCCACCTTATTTTGTGTCTATCACTATCTGTTGGATCGATGGACTTTCTTTGGTCCCCATTTTCCTTTCTATTTGTTTGGAAGTTTCTCATTCTTTCTCTAATATTTAGTGGTTACTCTTATGGCAGAACCTGCTCGATGTCTCTGCGATAACGATTCTCCCTTTTTTCCTTAGCAACGAAACTGGGAAATAAACCTTGCTGAGAAACTACATTTCTGAGTATTCCTCAAAGATAGAAGGGAAACAGTGTGTGAGAAGTTAGTTGGAACTTCTGGGAAGGCTCATTAAAAGAATAATGACAGTTGGCCTGTGTTCCTTTGTCCTTCCCTCCTTTGTCCTGCTCGGAATGTGGGTGTGATAGTTGGAACTCCAAAAACCATGATACACCCTGAGGCAACTTTGAAGATGGAAGCCACACCCTAAGGATAGTAGGACAGAAAGAGCCCGACCCCTGATGACCAAGGAGTGGCCAAATCTGCCCTGAACTGCCCACCTCCACATTTCATTCATGTGAAACAAAAACCAACTCTGATTTTGTTCAAGTCACTTTAGTTAAGATTTTTATTATTAGCTGAAGGCAATTTCTAACTGTTACATCTTAAACTTTTTAACAGGCATACTTAATTTAACAAAACCTAAATTTAATATCTCTACACACATTATAGACCAAGGACCACTACTGTCAGGACTTTAGATATATTGTCAAATTTCTCACTTTCTAAAAAACTGCATGCTGATCTTTGCACTGTCTTCCCCTATTAAACACACACTCACATACTTATTTTCTCAAATTCTTACAAGTTCACAAGGAATATACCTTTATTGTGTTTTCACAGATGAGGAAATGGGGGTTCACAGGAGTTAGGTAACCTATCCAAGGTCACAATTAATTAATTAATTGAAGTCTTTCTAACACCCCAACTTCCATTTGTGTCACAAATCTTGGCTGCACTCGTTCTATCAACTACTTTGCTGGCGTTGTAGCTGAGGACAAGCACGCTCTCTGTCTGGGGCAAGGCTGGAGTAAAGCAAGCTCTGCTGTCATCCAGATCATTGTATCTTACTAAGTGGCCGTATCATAAAAGATCAGTCTGCTAATTTAAGGACAGCAGGTCCTGGTTTAGCAAATTTCCTGGATACATGCCTTTTCCCAGAGGGAAATCTACATCCTTGTAGGAGTTCTGGAGTAATGCTCTTGGGACACCTCGCTAGAGAATGAGCTAATATAACTAGGTGCTAATAAGCCTAGCAGACAAATAAAATAAAGGCAGAACTATAATCATGATCAGAAAGGGAAAATAAAAATATTAAAACAACCATTTTGCCACCATAAAGTCTGTGTTTCTCTTTCAGCACCACCAAAGAGATATCGCTGAAAAGGGAGTTTTGTGTGTTATGTGGAAAGAAGGCAATGAAGATGTTTAGAAACAGGGAACATGAGAAACTATTTTAGTTGAGAGTAAGGGCAAGGAGGGGAATGACTGAACAAAATAGAATGCCAAGGTGTTTAAATGTATTTTAAAAAATAAAATAAAAATAATTTCTGTTTCTTTGTCATATATAAAAGGAAAATGTTTATCAGGGAATTTGATCAGGTAGACATGCTTTGAAGGCAAATGTAGCCAAATTATGTAACCCGAAGCTTCCTCAGATTCTAGATGCAAAGCCTTTAGAGGGATAATAAAAAAGAAATGATTTTGTAGAAGTTAAGATCGACAGATTCAGAAACAAAATTCAGAATGAATTTTTCTGGCCAGAGGGCAAGAATGCTGAAGAAAATTCTTCTCCTGAGGTTTGAGGGGTATTTGGGTCACAGTGACCCATTTATGTAGATTCTTTCATTTTTGCTGATCTTCCAAGTTAATTTTCTTTTTCAAACTCCAGTTACAATGAAACATAAACTTTGGCATAGGCTGAACTCACCCGACTACCTTCTATTTATCCACCCCACCCCACTGCCCAGGTGTCACCTCTCCTGAGTGTATTGGGAAGACGTGGGGATGGCTCTCATCCCTCTTATGTTGACTTCTTGGGGGTTTTGTCTCCAGATCCTGGAGTCCTTTCACCTCTCCCGTCACTGCTGTAACAAATCACACACCACTGTACTGATGGTCACCTCCTGGAGCTTGGCGTCTACAGTCCCTCTTGATACAATGCAACTACCTTGGGTTCAAAGGGTGAATGTGGAACCAGCCACACTTCCCTTTCTGCCTCGTTCCTTGTGCCACATGACCACGAGGCTATGTGGATGAAGCAGATTCACCAGATGGTAGGGCTAATTAAATGCGCTTACAATGTGGGAGTAAATAAAAGGTAAAATTATATATCCAAGTCAGCCTTACTCACACTAGAATAAAAGGCACAGAGGACTTGGGAACAGGGGTGGGTGGAAGAGTCAGCTTGAGTAGGAGAATCTTGGGTGGGCTTTGCAATTCCGATTCGGGCTTCTGAGACCTCCCAGCCAGGTTTGAAGATGCCTCCTCTCCTTAACAACACACATCTCCCAAAGACAGTGTTCAGAAAGAGCAAAGTCTAGATTACTGTAAAAGAAGAGAAACATTTCTCTAAATGCAATGAAGCCTGAACAACTCTGTGCACGCCAATGGGGCTATGGTTTAATTTTCCTTCTCCTTCTGAACAATGGCCAAAGGCAAAAAAAAAAAAGAAAGGGGATTCAGGGGTCCCTGATGTTCCTTCAGCCTTGGGCTACACAAAAGACCTGGCTGAAGTTCCGGAATGACCACTGTCCTGTACCTGGAGCCTGTATACATCTCTACACAGGACACCTCACAGGACTCTGTCCGAGCAGAAGGGAAGCAGAGTGACTTATTGGCTTCCTGTCTAAGCAACTGACTTTTCCAGTTGCGTTAAGGAAACCAAGGTTCAAGCAGCCTCTGTAGATGCACTTTCCAGAACTAATTTCCACTGCTTTTATATGAGCACCTTTTCCATGAAAAGTACAAGACTTTTCTCTCTAAATCTGTAGTTCTCAAGTGGGGGTGATTTTGGCCTCCAGGGAACATTTAACAATGTCTGGAGACATTTTTGGTTGTCACAGTGGCAGGGGGAGTGGGGGGGTGGGAGGCTACTGGCATCTAGCAGGTAGATGCCTGGGATGCTGCTAAACATCCAACAATGCAAAAGATAACTGCCCACAAGAAAGAAAGAGCCAGTTCCAAATATCAATAGTGCTGCTATTGAGAAACCCTGCTCCAAATGCTTGGAAAAAATATTTTACATCATCTGTGATCAGTACTCACCCTGCTATATCACCCTCATGTCACTCCTGAATTTTACTTTTAAAATTCATCAGCTGATCTTCCTACAAATCATTCCCAAGAAGCAGATTAAGAGTAATCATGGCATTTACTGAGCTCTTGCTGTGTGCCAGGTTCTGGAGAAAGGAATTTACATACTTTATCTCACTTATTGTCACCATTTTCAGAAGAGAAAACTGAGGCTCAGGGCAATTAAGTAAATTGCAGATTATCGATACATGAAACTTAAAGTCACTGAGGTGGGAATCAACCCAGAACTCAAGTCTCTGCTCTTTAAACTCAATGCCTTTCTAAGGAAACCAACGATGTCTATTCAATTTATTGAACAATTGCTTTATATTCAGAATTCTCTTTTTATTTTATTTTATTTTATTTATTTATTTTTGGCTGTGATGGGTCTTCGCTGCTGCACACGGGCTTTCTCTAGTTGTGGCGAGCGGGGGCTACTCTTCCTTGCGGTGCTCGAGCTTCTCACTGTGGTGGCCTCTCTTATTGCAGAGCACAGGGTCTAGGCGGGCAGGCTTCAGTAGTTGTGGCTTACGGGCTCAGCAGTTGTGGCTCGCGGGCTCTAGAGCGCAGGCTCAGTAGCTGTGGCGCACGGGCTTAGTTGCTCCGCGGCATGTGGGATCTTCCCAGACCAGGGATCGAACCCGTGTCCCCTGCATTGGCAGGCAGATTCTTAACCACTGTGCCACCAGGGAAGCCTCAGAGTTCTCTTTTCCATCCTGAGAATTTTCCATCTTCTGACAAAAAGTATTTGTTAAATAAAATAAAACTTTGTAATTATGGTCATCCATCACTTGGAGCAAACTTGATAGATGGATTTAAAAACACATGTATTTGTAAAACTCCCTCCTTTCCAAAAAGAAGAAAAGCTGTGTCTTTTATATATTTTAGTTCCAAATTTAAAGAATCTCTTCATTTATGAAACTTCCAGACTAATGCATATAATGCTTTAAGTGGCAGAACCAGGTAAGACTACAAGGACAATTGCTCTATCTTGAGGTGTCCCTATTTAGAAGAAAGAAAAAAGCAGCATTTTGTAACACAACAGCGTATTGAATTTTTTTATTCTTGTGTCTGTCTCCTTCATTGTCCTGTGTATTAGTTTTCTACTGCTGTATAACAAATTAAAACAAATTTAGCAACTTAAGACAACACCCATTAATTAGCTCACAGTTCTGTAAGTCAGAATTTCTAGCACAGCCACGGCATAACTGAGTTCTCTGCTCAGGGTTCCCAAGGCTGAAATCATGCTATCAGTCAGGCTGAGCTCTTCTCTGGAGGCTCTGCAGAAAATTCACCTTCAAGCTCACTGAGGTCGTTGCAGTTGTAAGACTCAAGTCTCATTTCCTTGCTGGCTGGTGGTCAGGGGTTGCTCTGAGCTCCTAGAATCCTCTCCAGGAGAGCAGCCCCCTCCATCGTCAAAGCCATTAGTGGAGAATCTCACTGACGATGAATCTACTTCATGCTTTGAATCTCCAAGAAAAGCCCAGTCCCTTGTAAGGGCTCACGTGATGACATCAGGCCCACCAAGGACCATCTCCCTCTCTGGAAGTCAACTGATTTGAGACCTTAGTTACATCAGCAAAATCCCTCACAGCAGTGCCTAGATTAGTGGTTGTTTGAATAATTGGGAGAACATCTGTGTATACCAGGAATCTTGGTGTACACAGGGATCTTGAAGGTCATCTTAGAATCCTCCCTAGTTCAGTCTGTAAATTCCTCGATGGCAAAAACTGGGCCTTGTGCATCTTTGTCTGGTACTCAATAGATACTCCAGGGATGTTCACTGAACTGAACTGTTTTAAAGGGATTCGGAAATTACGAAGTCATGAAATTGTTACACATGAGCATTAACTTCCAGGTAAGGACAACTCCCATCAGGAAAAAGATCAGATAGGATGCAATGCCCAGGATGCCTTTCGGCTGATCACTATCGTGACCTCTTCCTCTACCAAAAGATTAACTGGATTTTCTACTTTCACTATGGGAATACAGCTTTGATTTTATTAAGGGAAGTCAAGGGAAAAAGAATTCCTATCCCAGAGATGTGCAAGAAAAACAATTTTCCAGAATCGCATCTATTCTATTGAGGAAGTGGTGTGGTCAATGGGTTTGTGGTGTCATGAGCTTCCCTTCCCTAGTCTGCCAGCTCTTTGAGGGTGGAACTACATATTATTCATATTTACATCCCTAAGGAAAGCACAGTGCCTGGTTCAGAAGACAGACTTTAAAGATAAAAGCTGATTAAATGTTTGTAGAATGAATGCTATTTAGCCTGTCTCTGCTACTAGTCATTCACTTCCTGCCGGCCAGGGCTCTGTCCAACGCATTTTCTGCAAGCCAGCAATGCCTGTCTGGTCCCCGGCAGCCAGTGAGGATTCAACAGGTGCACTCTTTGGGCCTTGTACTCCTGTCTTAAAATGTATTTTCTTCTCTCCCAAATTAGCAGTTGATCATTTTAGGTTATACAATATGAATTGAAGGTGACTACTATTCAAGCTAGTCTTATAAGGCTTACTTCTAAGAAATATTCAGCTTTATGTTAATACACACACAAACCCCCCAAATCCCAAAACTTTCATCTTCCTTTCCAAATGGACATTCATTTCAGTGTCTAGTAAATGTATTTATGGGAAACATTTCTTTACGTTGATCAGAGAACAGAGCTGTGATTTCTGAAAAAGAAAAGCTCTGTTTCCCTTAGGTTTTGTCAGCTCCTCCATTGCTAGCCTCAGACAAGGTACACGTTATCTGCAATTCTGTGAGCTTTCCTGCATTTCAGTCGCATTGGGGAAAACGCTTTCCCGGCCTTCCAACAGCAGAAAAACGCGATCCACATAACTCCACTTCACTGCAACCTGGGAGCCGCGGATTTCGGGCCCGCGCTGTGACGTCACCGGGCTCGCAGGCCGCGGCGCTGGCCTCAGGCTCGGCTGATTGGCTGGGGCCCATGACGTCACGGTCCGGGGCGGCCCTGGGTTCGGGAGGGCCCAGCTATGATCCGGGTTAGTTT